>NW_017675612.1:0-3989 GCF_001879085.1 Nicotiana attenuata | reverse complement strand
ATCTTTACCCGTTGAATCAGAATCCTTAATTGAAGGAAATTGATTTTCAAGGTTTATTTCCTTACCTTTTCTTACTTACTTGTTGCACTATAAAAACGGGCCTTCCCTTCTATACTTTCAACAATCCTCATTCACTGATTTTCGAATAACAAACTCTCTTGCACTCTTTACTCTCTTCTGAGATCTTTTGCATTGCTTGCTCGCAATTTGGCTTACCAAAGCTTCTGCTTTTCATTTATTTTTCTGAAACTGGTATGTCCTACTTTTGATTCTAGCATCAACTCCAATGTGTTTATTTACAAGCTTTTATGCCCATGCCTACTTTATTGCTTTGTAGAGTTCAACTTTAAAGTAATACTTATGTCTTGCTATCTGTTGCTGCAATGAATCCCTATCCCCATCCCCCTTTTATGTGCTTGGGCTATAGTTTAAGACATGGCAGTATACAAAGTTATTGTCATGGATTAAAACTGGGTCCTTTGGATCCTAGCCTCTTTCAATTTACCATACTCCCATTCCCTTATGTGTATTGAGTTAAGGTATAGCCTGGCAGCATCCAAGTTGCTATCCAGGGCTGAACCTGACCTTCTAAAGGTCCTAACTCTTTAATTTTTAAGCTGACCGGCTGGTCAGGGGTGTGCCAGCATTCCAGTTGCTGGGCATGACCACCAGCCTGCCCTGGCTCCCCTTAATCCCCTTTCATTGAACTTACACTTACTCCTAGTCTCTAAGTTTTGCCCCCCTCCTATGAGCCTTGCCTTGGGACCTTGAGTTCCCTCTGAACTTGGACATTTGAGGGCGGTCCCTTCCACACTGCACTATGTTCTTAACTCTGCAATGATATTTGGGGTGTAAGCATTGCCTGGAATTCTTGAAGTTCCTTGGAACTTTGACACATCCCAAATAAGAGAAAGGCTTTGAAAATCCGATCCTGGAAGTTGGTTTATCTCATATTATTAGACTTTGAGTCTAGATTAGGCCGATTAGATGTAGATGTAATCACTGATGTAATTTTTATTATTCCTTCTGATTCGCTTGGTCTGTAATAAGCTTTGTAAATAACTTTGTAATAACTACTGGGGTACAGTGAAAGGGGATGGGACTGAATGCATTCCAAAGGGGTAGAAATTATGTCTATTAGATATTTACTCTTTAAAATTCTGCATTTTCACGTAGAAATCATGTCTATAGGATATTTACCCTTTAAAATTCTGCATCTCACATAGAAATCATGTTCATAGGATCATTGCTTTCAAACTCTGCATTTTCACGTAGATACCATGTCTATATGATATTTACTCTTTAAAATTCTGAATCTCGCCTAGAAACCATGTTCATAGGGGTTATCACTTTCAAAGCCTACATTTTTTACATAGATACCATGCCCATAGGTTTTCTGCACTTTGTAATAATACCATGGCAATAAATCGATAATGAAGCTCTGCATATTGTATAGATAAAATGCCTATAGGACTTCCTGCACTTTGCATATACATTTGTCATTAGGCAAGCCTGCTTATAGGAGTTAAAATAACTCATTACATATAGATGACCTGCCTATAGGATCTCTGCTCAAAATCAGTTACACCTAGAAAGCATGCCTATAGGAACTATCAACTTAATCAGAATCGCCACTCGTTCCTAAGTTTAAAATCAGTGGAAATTTGTTTAACACTCGTAGAGCTTATAACTAATGACTTTTTGCAATCAGTTATTCCTCCGTCCCTGGATTAATAGATATCATGCCAATAGGCCGTGTGTCACGACCCCAATCCCGGTCGTGATGGCGCCCAACACTAATGCTAGGCAAGCCCGACCAATTAAATACTCTCAACCCAAATTCGCAATCCGTTAACAAATAATACGGTTAAAATAGTAAATATCAAGTTTCCAATCCGGAACTAGATAAAATAGTACAAAAAATAATAACGAATATACTAAACATTCCCCCAATAGATCTGGAGTCACGAGTCTAGAGCCTCTAAATGTAACAGAGTAATATATTCATAGTAATAAAGAATGTCTAGGATAGGGAAAGACAAATGCAATAAAGGGGAGAAGTCGGGTCCTGCGGACGTCAGGCAGCTACCTCAACAACTCCTAAACCGAAATCCAAGAAGACAGCAAACAGCTCCACTAAGTCTCCGGAGCACCTGAATCTGCACACATGGTGCAGGGAGTAAAGTGAGTACTTCCAACTCAGTGAGTAATAAACATATATAACGGCTGAAAGTAAGAAATTCCAAAATATTACAATATAAAGCTATAATCAGCGATTCAGCACATAAAACGATGAAACAACAACAATATCAGGACAAATAAGACAATTAGGTATAAATGCATGAATGCAATGCAATGCACATGACCGCTGCGGCGCGCAGCCCGATCCATTTGGGTACCCGCGCTCACTGTGGGGGTTCAGACTCCGGAGGGGCTCCTACAGCCCAAGCGCAATATCATCGTAACATTCGCTGCGGCGTGCAGCCCGATCCACACTCAGTCCAGGTATATATATATGCATGCAAGCCAATCGGGCACAGTCAAATTATTCATTTTAGTGTCAATTATTAGGAATTTTAGAGCTAAGTGTTTAAACCTTTATTTATTTACTAACCATTTCGAGGCAGAGTCTAACTCAGGACTGATATCATGAAATATGCTAAGCATCATGAAAGCAGTGATAAAGATCCCTGAAGGATGCAAATGATAGGCACAAAGCCCCAAACACATTCATAAAATCCAAGTAGGATGATTACCAAACAATTTCTAGTCAAGAACACAGTACGAACATCAATCGGAAAAGACTAGGTCAAAATCCCCAGTCACTCTCGACCCCGCACTCATCATAGAGTACGTGTCTCGCCTCAATATAGCGTCACAGTGTGATATACCGGGGTTTCAAATTCTCAGGTCATCATCTACATCTATTACTCACCTCAAGCCGGCCACAAGTCTAGATCGCTATGCCTTTGCCTTTCGAATCAACCTCTTCGCACGCCGAATCTGATTAAAACCACAACGAATACATTACAATAGGCTAAAGAAACATAACCCAATCGGAAAGACTCGAAAAACACCAAAATTCACGAAGTTGGCAAAACCCGAGCCCCGGGCCCACTTCTCGAAAAATTACGAAATTTACATCACTGGATTCCTCGTCTCGCCACGAGTCTACACATGCCAATTTACCAAAATCGGAGTTCAAATGCCCTTTCAAAATCCATTTTTACATCACAGCTTTCCAAGCCCTAACTTGACCCGTTTTTGATGAATTTTCCACAATTTACATGTAATTTCTACCATAAACTCAAATAATTAGGCCAAGAGACGTACCTCCAATTGGTTCTCAGTCAAAACCCTCGAAAATCCTCGCCCAAAGCTCTCCAAGTCGCTTAAAAATGGTAGAAACTACCTCTTGTTCGCGGATGAAATTTAATATTTTAAACCCTTCTGCCAACAGCAATTTTCGCTTATGCGGTCCCGCTTCCGCTTATGCGGGACCGCTTCTGCTGCCAAAATTCTGCTTATGCGGTCTTCACTTAAAAACCCAACGTCCGCTTTTGCGTCTCCTCATCCGCTTCTGCGAACCACTCAAGACCGCTTCTGCGGTTTATAGTCCGCTTCTGCGGACTCGCATTTGCGAAAAATGTTTCGCTTTTGCGGAAACACTCCACTAGGCTACGAACCGCTTCTGCGCTCCTTTACCCGCTTCTGCGGTCCATTTCCGCAGAAGCGGAAATACCAGATGACAGAAAAACTGAACCTGCAACACACCTCAAAACGCTCGTTTAACCACCCGAATTCACCCCGAGGCCCCCGGGACCTCAACCAAAAACACCAACACATCCTAATACCTTATTCAAACTTGTTCCAATCTTTAAAACACATTAAACAACACTAAAACCATCAAATCACATCGAATTCAAGCCTAAGTTTCTTAAAAACTTCTAAATTACGCATTCAATCAAAAACCCGACCAAACACCTCCG
>NW_017675611.1:46443-63543 GCF_001879085.1 Nicotiana attenuata | reverse complement strand
CCATCGGCCTTCGCCAAAAGAGAAGTTTGACCTCGTTCGAACTCGCAACGGGTTATAATTTCGACCTTGTTCGAAATAACACCCCTACGGCCATTGGCCTTCGCCGAAAGAGAAGTTCGACCTCGTTCGAACTCGCAACGGGTTATAATTTTGACCTTGCTCGAAATAACACCCCTACGGCCATCGGCCATTGCCAAAAGAGAAGTTCGACCTCGTTCGAACTCGCACCAGGTTATAGTTTCGACCTTGCTCGAAATAACACCCCTACGGCCATCGGCCTTCGCCAAAAGGGAAGTTCAACCTGGTTCGAACTCGCAACGGGTTATAATTTCAACCTTGCTCGAAATAACACCCCTACGGCCATCGGCCTTCGCCAAAATAGAAGTTCGTCCTCGTTCGAACTCGCAACAGGTTATAATTTCGACCTTGCTCGAAATAACACCCCTACGACCATCGGCCTTTGTAAAAAGGAAAATTCGACCTCGTTCGAACTCGCAACGGGTTATGATTTTGACCTTGCTTGAAATAACACCCCTACAGCCATCGGCCTTCGCCAAAATGAAAATTCGACCTCGTTCGAACTCGCAACGGGCTATAATTTTGACCTTGCTCGAAATAACACCCCTACGGCCATCGGCCTTCATCAAAAGGAAAATTCGACCTCGTTCAAATTCACAATGGGTTATAATTTCGACCTTGCTCGAAATAATACCCCTACGACCATCGGTTTTTGCCAAAAGGAAAGCTCGACCTCGTTCGAATTCCCGACGAGTTATAATCTCGACCTCTTGATGAATCTTAATTTGACCCCGTCCGAATTAAGGTTGGCTCCGCCTAAGTTGGCAAATCGGAAGCCGACCTCGCTTAAACCCGCAAGTCCAAACTCGAAATCGAAAGAGTCAAGGGACTCACCACAATGAAAATCAAAAGATACTCAAATGAAGACGAAACAACCACTTTATTCAAACGTACACGCGCGGCAGCCACGCCTTACACAGGGCCAAAATGGTCTCCTGAGGAAATATAAAAGTAAACAATGAAAGAAAAACAAACTAAACTAAGTACACAGGATACGACAAAAGCTTCACTCCGCATCATCTCTGCCGTCGTTCACCCCAACGCCATCATCATCATCAGAAGGGAGCTCACCCCCAATATCAATGTCCTCCCCAGCTTCTGGAGTCGCAGGGTCGTACCCACAGGCAGTACGAGCCTCGCGCGCCTTTGCCCGAGCATCTTCAAAAGTGGCCTCCGGGACAGTCCCCGCCTCCTATAGACCCTTGTAAATATCTCGCTGGGCCTCGGCACGGACCCATAACTCATACAGGCGGCGTGGGACCGCGGCAGAGATGGACTCAATCTGGGCCAACAGCTGTTCCTTCTCGGCCTCGAGTGCCACGACTCGGTCTCCTAGGCTTGAAGCCTCCCGGTCGATCTTACCAATACGCTCCTCAAGCTGCGCCTCCCTCAGCGTGGCCGTAGCCCTCTCAAATTCCTGCTCAGACTGAAGGACGTGGATGGTATCCTCCAACGCCGCGACCCTTGCCAAAGCTGATGAGCGAGCCTCCTCGGCACTCTCCATTTCGGCCACTTTCTTTTCCAGCTCGGCCAACTTCCCCATCCACTCTGCACTCAGCTTCAACTCTGGTGGCATTCTGCTCGAGTTCGGCCTGCAAAGAAAATACCTTCGCCTGAAGGTCCCCGCACTCTACAGCAACTCCCTTGCCCACCTAAATTTCCTCATCTTTGGAACGGAGCAGCTCCTCGAGCTCACTACATCTTCGGATAGACTGCATCAACTCCCGATCCTTTTTCTCCAACTCTTCCCTGATGGATTGGGCACCGGTACCCGCCTTGAGCCGCTCGTGCATCTCGCGGCACCTGTTGCAATACCGCCGATACTTTTCAAGCATCTTCAAGAAAATTGCGGCCCGAGTCTCGGCCCTACGAGCACTCTCGATCTCCAGCATGTAAGACTAAAAACAAAGAGAAGAAATGAGTTGGTAAAGCTCGAGACCACAAAGAGAAAATAATAATATCACCAAATCAGGGAACTTACCCTTAGACCCATTGCGGCCACGCTGCGTGACAATTCAGCGTCACTAACATCCTGAAGAGCTCCACTTTCTGCGGCAGAGCATAGAAGGCCAAATTACGGCACAAAATCCACTGTGTCTTGCAAGAGATTGAGGTCTGACGGAATTTCCAATATTCGGGAGGGACCTCCCGCTCTCACCATAATTCGGGTAAAACCCTCCTCAAACATCCTAATGTCATCAGGATCGATGTCGGATTTAGACTCGTAATCATCAACCATGATGTCCTTTCCCCTCTCTTCGGCCGAGGAAGCAGTACGGTTTGGCCGGGATGTCGAAGGGCTGCCAGAAATAGCAATGGCAGCCTCGGGACTCCGTCTCTCCGCCGCACCAGTCTGTTGATCGCTTATAACGGGCGTAGCCTCTGCGGCCGGGTTGGCAACATCGTCAGTTTCGGGCGCCGCCAAGGCAGGTCGCCCCTCCCAGATGTCTCGGCCTGAGGGGCCACTTCCAACACCACCCGTAGCCTCTTCGACGGGGCCTCTCCACTACCGGTGCGGGATGATTCGCCCCGGACAGTAGGAATCGAAGTCACTGGCTGAGGAGTAGATTCCGCATGAACGATTTCGACCGCCGGCGCGAATTGGATAGTAGCCCTCGGCGCATGCCGGATAGCGGCTCTCGGCGTAGGTCGGGCAAGAAGCGCCGGCTGATGGAATACGAGTGGGGGAGACCTCGTCCTCCGTACCCTCCCTGTCAACAAAGAAAAATGATCATATAACGATAAGATTAAGCCATAAGACAGAGAATAAAGGGAAAAACTACGGTGGGCCGACTCACCAGTGAGAGGCTTACGCCCATATTTCTCGTGGAAGGATGCCCTCTCACGAATCCCCATTGTATGGGGGAGAATTGCGCTCACCCACTCGCGGATATCGTCAACTAACGGGGGAGGTAGTCTCTCGGCTGCAAAAATGAAAACAAGTCGTTAAAAATATCACCTAAAGGAGAAAGATCGACGACAGCCATAAGAGGAATCACAAAAATAAACAAAGCAAAACGTACGAGTGAAGTTCCACGTCTCTAGAAACCCCGCCGAGTCCGCCACAAGGTGCTCTGTCAACATGTAGAAGTAGCTTTCCCAGAAGCGGCGATTAGCTTTATCGTCCATTTTCACCACCAAACTCTTGGTTCCTCGGTGGCGCATATGTATCATTGTACCCCGAAGAAAATGAGGGGCAATAACCTGAAGCATGTGCCCCAAAGAAATATCTCGTCCGGCAAGCTCCGCGTACTTGATAAGCATGAGAAAGAGTTTGTACGCGTACGGAGAGAGTTGGGTTGGGCACACTTCGTAGATGCGGCAGAATTCTACCACCAGAGAAGGGAGAGGAAGCGTGTATCCGATAACAAAAGGGTACGCGTAAAATGCGCAGTACCCCGGACGGTGCAAATATACGATGTCCTTCCCTATCGCCGGTACCATTTCGACATGAATGGGGATTCCCCACTTGGCCTTGAGTGCCGTAATAGCCGCTTTAGCCATGGTGGAAGGGACATGTTCCGGTTCACTTCCGGTAGGGTTGTTAAAGTCAGTCCTTAGTTTCCCCGGACGGGGTAGTATCTCATCCATTGTAGGAAATCCCTCATCCTCCATCACCTCCACTTCCTCTTCAAGAAGGGGTACGTCATTTTCCGGCACCGGAGCTTCGACGAATCTAGTAGTCTGGGAAGAAGTATCAGCCATTTGTCTGTCTAGAACGAAACGAACAATAGCAAGGAAGGGAAAGAGAGGATGGTCACGCTGAATTCTAACAAAAGCAGAAGTGTGAAATACTGAAGAAGGTGGAAGTTTGTAAAATTCTCTCAGGAAAATTGAAAAGCATGACAACCGAATGGTGGTTTCCCACCCTATTTATAGAAACACAGATGCCCTGGGTGGGAAACCCTAGAGCCGCCAATCGAAAAACTGAAAGGGCACGAGAAATGATACAGTGCCTGGGAAACATGCACCATAATGACGCACAACGGGCATTCATGGTACCCTGAATTGACGTGACAATCCATCTCCGAACTGATGTAACGCTCCAGTAACGTCCTTGAAACATCGCGTTGCCACCTCGCCATAAGGACCCCGTCTACACTTAATGTCCAAATTTCTCACATTGAGCCGACTGGATCCGCCCGTTGATCTCGCCAAAAGGCAACCCCAATGGGCGGAGGAACTAATTGTATGGGTCAAAATCTGACCAAATGGTTATCAATAGGAATGGTAAGAGGTCGACCCAGCCGTGGTCGTACCCACGAGGCGTAATGGCGAGGAGTATCACGTCCGTGGCCGAGGTCAGGTCATCAGAAGGCTCACACTGCGGAATGTCACATTGGGGCAAGTGAGGAAGGGTGCAGTCATGATGGGACACGTTGGTTAAGAACCATTGAGTAAAAGGGGAAATGGACAGTATCAATTGGTTTTATCAAGAGCTTAACACTTTTTGGTCAAACAACTTTGGTAGCAACCAAACAATGCTTGAGAGAATTGTCCTCCTCGAAAGAAATTGTAAATTACTTATTAGGTGGTTCTTGTTTCAGAATTTAAGGGTCGCTTGGTTCATTTTTCCTTGAATTAGTACTCTTATCCCGATAACCAAACAATCCCATAGAGCATGTAAAATACAGTATGCAAATCTTTGAAAAGATGTCTTTTCTTAGGTTTTTCTTTTTCAAAAGAGGTTACTTTTGTAAGATCTCTACATTCATTTTTTAAAAATCTTTCGAAAGTTTTAAAACTCGTTTCTCGAAATGTTTGAAAGTTTGAAAAACTAAGTAGTTAACAGTTTATTTGCAAAGCAGCTCAAACAAACATTTTTAACAAAAATTCAACAACTTGCAAATTCAAAAACAGAGGTCAACAAAAAAATCCCCTAAGAAAAGTATAAAAGAGTGATGGAGTTTTCCTTATGACCTCCAACTTTCTAGCCAGCAATTTTAGTGGTATTGTTTGTGTAATTACCCGGTCGGTCGTTTTGAGTATTGTAGCGTCGTTCCCCATTTATTGCTTATTTTATGTTTGTTTGTAGTTATATGACTTGTCACGGTGGTTGGTTTGGTTCCGGGGATGTTTCGGAATAAATTGGGACACTTAGTCCCAAGGTTGGAAGCCTAAGTTGAAAGAGTTAACCGGATGTTGACTTATGAGTAAATAACTTCGGAATGGAGTTTTAATGGTTCTGATAGTCCCGTATGGTCATTTTGAACTTAGGAGTGTGTCCGAATATTGATTTACAGGTCCGTAGGTCGTTTTGGCTTGAATTGGCGGAAGTTGGAAAGTTGAAGGTTTGGAAAGTTGAGAAGTTTGACCGAGAGTTGACTTTGTTATTGCATGGCTCAAATTTTAATTCCAGAAGTTGGAATATGTCCTTGTGTCATTTATGACTTGTGTGCAAAATTTGAGGTCAATCGGAGTTGATTTGGTGTGTTTCGGCATCTGTTTTAGAAGTTGGAAGTTCAATAGTTCATTAGGCTTGAATTAGGTTGCAATTTGTGTTTTCGATGTTGTTTGATGTGATTTGAGGGTTCGACTAAGTTCGTATGATGTTATAGGATGTGTTGGTATGTTTGGATGGGGTCGGGGGAGCCTCGGGCAAGATTCGGATTGATTGTGGATTGAGTTTAGCCTTGTAGAGTTGCGAATTGCTGGTGTCTGGCTTCCTTATACGCATTTGCGAGAGAGGTCTCGGGTTCGTGAAGTGTATCTTGGTGATTGGTGAAGTTTGTTCTTCGTGTTCGCGAAGAAGGCCAAACGTTCGCGAATGTCTAGGGAGTTTGTGCATCACGATTGCCAGAGGGGACTCGCATTCGTGGGAGATGGGTCGTGTTCGCGTAGGCATTGGTTCAGTGGCCATCGCGTTCGCGAGGGTGGCCTCGTGTTCACGTAAGAGGAATTTTGGCAGCTGGGGATTTTGTGATTCGCGCGTGCGAGTCACTTTCCGCGTTCGCGAAGAAGGGCAACTGGGCAGCAGTATCTTATTTTCAAATTGAGGGTTCTGTCCCATTTATCATCTTTTGAGCTAGAGACTTCGGTTTTGGGCGATTCTTGAAAGGATTTTCAAGGAGTTGATTGGGGTAAGTGATTCTAACTCGGATTTGATTAATATACATGAATCTGTCATTGTTTTTACCATTTAATTAGTGTTTTGGGTTGGAAAACTGGGAAAATTTGTGAAAAACTTCATAAGCTATATTTTGAGGATTTGAAAGATGATTTGAGGTCGGAATTGGATGATTTTGTTATAGTTGGAATCGTTATTGAATGGGTGTTTGAATTTTGTGAATTTTATCGGGTTCCGAGATATGGACCCGGGGTTAACTTTTTT
Organism: Nicotiana attenuata; assembly: GCF_001879085.1. Classification (NCBI taxonomy): domain Eukaryota; kingdom Viridiplantae; phylum Streptophyta; class Magnoliopsida; order Solanales; family Solanaceae; genus Nicotiana; species Nicotiana attenuata. The sequence continues at coordinate 57,134 of NW_017675611.1, read as the reverse complement.
ACTTTGGTTAAAGAATTTAGCTTTATCGTATGGAATCGATTCCTATAGCTTGTATTGATTGTATTAAGTTGTTTGTGGTTAGATTTGAGTTGTTCGGAGGCCAATTCGCGAGGCAAAAGCTTGTTGGAGTTGTGATTTGCGCGGTTTGAGGTAAGTAACACTTCTAAACTTGGTACTGATGGTATGAATCCTTGAATTTCATGTTATATGGTTGGTGTTGAGGTGACACACATGCTAGGTGATGGACGTGTGGGCGTGCATCGCGGTATTTGTGACTCGGTTTATTCTGTGGTACTGTGTAGTTATCTAATCTTGTTGCTATTCATGTAATCCCTACGTGTTAGAGTAATCGAGCTGCAATCTATGTTAGAAATAATGCTTAGGCTATATGCTTATTCTGTTGGAACCCACTGAGGTCATTTCTGCTGTTGAGTTATTTGCTTAAATTACAATTATGTACTCAGTCACATTCATCATTTGCATATCAAATCTTAGTCTCTGTTATCATTTATTGTTGCATCATGTTATCATTGTTTGGGCTGACTGCATGAGATTTGTAAGCTGAGAGACTGGAGAGATTGATGAGTGAGATAGGGCCTGAGGGTCTGCTTATGAGTGATATTTATGGGATTGGGTTGCATGCCGAATCATGCCATGTTTGCTTATATAAGTGCTTGGGCAGGATCCGCCCATCCGGAGTCTGACATACCAGTAGAAAGTGCAGGTACCGTTGAGTGCTGAGTGCGAGTACTGAGCGATTGAGAGTGCTGAGTGATTGAGAGTGTTGAGCGAGATTGAGTGCTCTGAGAGTGTGAGTATATGATTTTATTATTGTGTTGCATTACATGTAACATACATATTTGACATGTAGGCAAAGAGACGTAACATTCCTTATGCTGGCTATACTTGGCATATTTTATTAGTATTGAGCTTAAATTGTTGAACTTGAGAGCATGTCTATATTTTTGTACCGTGTACGAATTGATTATGTTATTTCTCTAGGTTATTACTATCATTTCCCTGTTATATATGTTATTATCTGGATTTGGATTGTGTCTTTCTGAACTCATCACTGCTTTTAGCCCAAGGTTAATCCTGTTACTTATTGAGTACATTGGGTCGGTTGTAATCATACTATACACTACTAGAAAATGGCAGATTTCCGATGGCCAAAACGATCGGAATTCGGTCGGAAATCACGTATTTTCGACTACTTTCCGACCGAAATCGATCGGTCGAAAAAAAAATTTCCGACTGAATCTGTCTTTGATTTCCGACCAAAGTGGTCGCAAAATTCAAAATTGTTAGACAACCAAAAAATTCACGTTTCCAACAAAAGTGGTCGGATTTTACCGACTGAATCGGTCGTAATAATACAAGTCAAATTAATAATTAAAAATTAAATTTTATTTAATTTCCGACGGAATCCGTCGAAAACTATTGAATATTAATTTTCTTTTGTTGAATTTCCGACCGAATCAGTCGGAAATTAATAATTAATAATTAAATTTTATCTAATTTCCGACGAAATTCGTCGAAAATTTCTGAATATTTTTTTTTTGCAATTCCGACCGAATCAGTCGAAAATCTGAGAATTTATGGTTAAATCTGGGGAACTGTCCGACCATTCCGTCGGAATTCAGTCGGAATTTTGTATAAAACTGGGCAGAATTCTGCCCAATTTCGAGCTACACCACCTGTCAAACTATCACAAACGAAAAAATACCAACCAACAATACATTAACAACAATCTAAACCAACAATACATTAATACAATAATACGAACCAATAATACATTAACACAATCTAAATTAACAATACATTAACAAATTCTAAACCAACAATGCCAACCATTAACACAACTTAAACCAATATTTAAACCTAACAATTTTGGGCATAAAAACATCCAAATAGTAGCCCACATTCAAGTTTAAAAGCAATACATAAAGTTGTCTTTCACAATCAAGTTTACCAATCAACCAAAACATCGCAACTAAACTACTACACATCAGATTCAGTTTTTTCATCCTTATCATCAGATAAATCATGCCTATGTTTACGCATGAATTTTTGCATCTGAACAAATATTCCGTATTTGGAGTCCAATTGCTGCTTCAATTCACGAATTTCGTTTCTCATATCTTCCATCTGTTCTTGATTTTGAGGAGAAGAAGAATTGGCTAAGAGTGGTTTGGATGACCTGTAGGTCGATGTACTCCTAGTCCGTAGGCTCTGCCTTTGTTTGCTCCACCCGCTGCCTCTGTCCACAATGAAGCCATATCTTCAGGTGTTGGTTGAGTTGAATGAGGCTGAGTTTGTTGCCATTTTTCCAACCTTTTATGATAATCTTCCCGAAATGAAAAATATAACTATTATGTGAACAAACTAATATTAGTAAACCATAAATAATTATGAAGTTAGAATTTTACATATGTGTCTGACGCACGCGTGTCCACCCAGTGTTCTCTTGTACCATCCTTCTTCTTTTTATTATGCAACTCCTCGAAGACCTCAGCGTGACTCATATCTCGCCCTCTTTCCTTTTCCTTCATAAGAAAAAATATGAGTTAGACTTTACAAACATAAAATTCTATATGTAAAACTAAGAAATTTTTTATAAATAATTACCATTCTTAGTTTATGGGCCTCAAAAGTAATCGAACCTCCTGACAGTAGTACAAGATTATACACTCATGACTATTATAATTTCTTTTTACACTAGTAATTCAACTAAAACATTCCCATGTCCCTTTTCTCATTTTCAATTTCCTCAAAAACTGAAAGTCAAATGTTCACCATTTTTTAGTTAACTGAAAAGAGAAACTTCCTTCAAACAAATCCAATCTTCTATATTTAAAAAGAATAAAACTTTTTATAAAACAATCATCTATGTGAATAGAAAATAGGCATTGTATAATTTCATAATTTCTAATTTCTAATTTCTCGGTTCTATACTAAGAAGCAGTATTCATAACAACAATAGTGTATATGTCACTCTGAGGAAGAGAAGAATTACATGGAAAAGAAATCCTGGAGACGGCCAAACGCAATCTAAACGGCCAATAAATATTTTAAACGGCCAAAGAAAACTTACCTGGCAGTGGAGACGGAGCTTCAGCGGGCTGGTGGCAGTGGAGACGGAGTCTCGACGGAGCTTCAGCGGCGCCGGCGAGTGCCGCTGGTTGGTGGCAGCGGTGGGTTTGGGTGGGGGAAGTTTGAGTGAAAGAGAAACGAGAGAAGGAAGAAAAGAGGGAAAGGAAAAGAAAGAGGGTCGCTGGTAGGGTTTTTAGAATACCTTCTCGACTGATTCGGTCGGTAATTTAGTCAAAGTAGTCAACCTCATTTTACTAAAAATTTCCGACCGAATCGGCCGCTATTTTTTTATTTTTTATTTTTAAAAATTATTTCCGACCGAATTGGTCGGTAACAGTGACGCGAAATTTTCCGCCAAAATTTACAACGGATATAGCCGGAATATTAGTCGTAACTATTATTAAAAATTAAAATATAAATTTTTATGTATTTTCCGACCGATTTCGTCGGAAATTTCCGACTACTTTTTTCCATCGGAAATTTCTGTCGGAAATTGGCCGTTTTTTAGTTGTGATACTCTACACTTCGTGTGCAGATCCAGGTACATCTGGACCCGGTTGTAGCTAGACTCGGAGCAGTATCTGCTTGGACACTATTGAGGTAGCTGCTTTGACCTCAGACCTCGACTCTCCTTCTTTTCAGTTTTATTCTATACTGTTCTATCTTTCAGACAATTGTATTAGAGATTTAGACTGTGTTGACACTTAGTTGCTTATGTATTCGGTGACACTCGGATTTTGGGGATTTTGTGGTTGAGTCGCAGTTGTTCTTATCGGTTATTTATGAGATTTTTCATTCTTAAACCTATTATATCATGCTTTAAATTTAAAATGTGTAGATATTTTGTGATTTTTGGCTTGCCTAGTACTGTGATAGGCACCATCTCGATATGTTGAGTTTTGGATCATGACAGTTTGCCAACTAACTTTGAAGTTAGTGAGTTGGATTCACTACTATTTTTTTCTCCAAAAAGATTAACTCCGAAAATAAATCTTCAAATTTTGGATTTCATTGAACATCAATATATTAAAATTTTAAATACAATTTACATATTTGGAAATCATATAAAACACTACACAAATTACAACTATTTACAATTAAAAATATTTAAAATAATATGTAAAAAGGTTTTGGTAAGAAGTTATTTAACACATGCAGTATTTATCTCACTACACAAATTACAACTATTTACAATTAAAAATATTTAAAACAATATGTAAAAAGGTTTTGGTAAGAAGTTATTTAACACATGCAGTATTTATTTTCTCCGTACAGATTGTTATTGGTAATAAAATTCGTTATTTACCAAAAAAGAAGAAGTTATTTATTTCAAAGAGGAAAACGATATAAAAATGTTTTTTGGTTGTTTTTGTTTTGGCAAGTTCAAAAATTTTGCGGCTATGTAATTCGATGTATATTGCTATGAAAGCATCCACTTCAATTATTTTTATTCCCTAATTAATTAAATAAAATAAGACATAGTGTCATCAAATGCCGATCTACAAGAAAATTTTCATTATAAGACTTTATTATCTTTGGTTGTTAGAAATTAACCAATCGACTAGCAAAAGAAGGAAAAGAAACAAAATTATTGGGAGATTCTTCAATTTTTGGATTTTTTTGGGACAACCGGTCGTTAACAAAAATAGAAAATATAACATGTGCAATTTCATTTATATTGTGGCCTCCTCTAGGCTAATGATTTGATGAGGGTGATTCAAATGCTTTATTGATTATTTTATTCCAATTTGGTCTTTGAAAAAGAATACAGATCTATCATACAATCGCCCTTTTATTTTTTATTTTTTAAGGTTTCAATCTGGATTTATGCATAAGATCACGATAAAAAACAGATAATTTAACTAGTACATTAAGTGCATAGAGGACAAGTAGAGATGAAATTAATATTATTTTAAAATTAAAAAAGAGCATAGTCCTATCTTAAGAATAGTTGGTCGACGTTGATTGCCACCAAAAATTTAGGTGACAAAAAATCAAAATTAGCCAGAGTTAAATAAAAAATAGCCATAATTTTAAAAGTAATCGTTAATAATTTTTTCATTAATAATAAAATCTGAACAAAAACACCTTTAAAAATACGAAATTCCAGCATAATATGCTAGAATTTCATAATGTGCTGAAGTTCCAACATAATATGCTAGAAGTTTATACACATGAACTTTATAATCTGACATAATTAGCTATTTTTTGATTATCAGTCTAAAAATTAGATAGCCCATGCTATTTTCATAAATTTCACAATCATTGAATAGTTTTACTAAAAGTGGTCCAAGTAAGATAAGATTAAAAGAGAAAAAGAAAACCATTTTTAATGGATGTATGTGGCCCAAAATGGAAGCCGTTATGATTATGATTTTTAGTGCTATTTCGAGCTAAAAGGAGAAAAAGGTATCTCGTAATCATGATAATTCACCTTTACAAAAATATCTATTATGTGCAATTTAACTAATTTTCGTTTAATGCTTCTTGCTGGAGCATTTTGTTGGTCAAAACTCAAAAGACTATATTATTGTCACGACCCCAAATCCGGTCGTGATGGCGCCCAACACTAATGCTAGGCAAGCCCGACCATTTACTTTCTCAACCCGAGCACAAAGCTCAAAACCAATTAATCAGATACTTAAAATCAAATATTAATACTCATAGTTGAAATACTCAATTAAAACAATACGAAATACTGACATAAACTGTAACTCCCAAAGACCTGGGGTCATGAGTCTAGAGCCTCTAACTAATACAGAGTCAAGAATCCTCAAAATAAGTATGTTCTAAAGTACGGAAATAATAAATGGATAAGGGAGGAGTCGGGTCCTGCGGACGTCATAGCAGCTACCTCAACCACTCCTGGAACTCTGGAAACCAGCGGCTAGCTCAACTAAGCTCCCGAGTACCTGAATCTGCACACAAGGTGCAGGGAGTAGGGGGTGAGTACTACCAACTCAGTGAGTAATAAGCATATAAAATGTCTGAAGATAAGAAATCCACGAAATGCCACAAAGTAAAGCTAAAACTAACAGTCCAACACCTAACTACGAACCATCAGCAAAACAACTTCAAATATATCAGTCAAGTATAATGTAAGGATGCAATGCAATGCACATGACCGCTACGGCGCGTAGCCCGATCCATTTAACGTCGACGGCGCTCACTGGGGGTGTGTACAGACTCCGGAGGGGCTCCTTCAGCCCAAGCGCAATATAATCATACCATTCGCTGTGGCGTGCAGCCCGATCCATATTCAGTCCACAATATGCATATGAGTCACGTAACAGATTCAATTAATTTCCCAATTTCCAATTTATTAAGAAGAATATACTTTAGATACTTAACTTTAGGAAAAGTGACTTAGCATTTCATAACAGTGATTAAACACAGGACTGAGATCAATGATTATACAAAGCATGCTATCACAATGACATTCATCCTCTAAAGATGCTACAGATCGGCACAAGGCCCCAAACACGGCAATAAGCCCAGATATATTCAGTACAGGGTGCGTATCAGTCGCCAATATAGAAACATTCTTGTTCGGGATGGACCAAGTCACAATCCCCAGTCATAACCAATCCCGCACCTGCCATGGGGTGCGAGTCACGCCCTACAATAGCGTCAAAATGTGATAAGCCGGGGTTTCAAACCCTCAGGCCATCATATACACCAACTACTCACCTCTAACCGGCCGTAGACTGGTCCGCAATGCCTTTTCCTTTTGTATCGACCTCCTCGCGCGTCGAATCTAGTCAAAATCACAGGGAATACATAAATATGGGTTAAAGAAACATAACCCAATCAAAAATACTCGAAAAGTACTAAAATTCACGAAGTTGGTAAAACCCGAGCCCCGGGCCCACTTCTCGAAAAATTCCAAAAATCACACCAACGGATTCCTCGTCTCGCCACGAGTCCGTACATATAAAGTTTACCGAAAACGGAGCTCAAATGGCCTTTCAAATCCTAAAAATTCGTTTTCAAAAACCAAGCCCTAGTTCTTCACAATTTCTCCCCACTTTCATGAATTTGAGTGTTGATTCTTCCATAAAATGGTGTTTTCTAGTCAAGAGACTTACCTCAAATCAATACTCGTTGAAATCCCCGTCAAAATCGATCAAAAAGCTCTCAAGGCGGTGTAAAAATGGTGGAAAAATGAGTTCGCGACTGAAATAACCCTTAAAACTATTCTGTCCGCCCAGTCTTTCCTCTATGCGATCGCAACACTACTAATGCGATCGCATATCACAATCTCAAACCTCCCAAAAATTCCTTTTACGCGATCGCAGAACACCCCTTGCGATCGCAGAGCACTCCTTTCCTCTTCTACGCGATCGCACACCTAGCCACGCGACCGCACTGACCAAACTCCCAGACCTATGCGATCGCAGAGCCCTTTACGCGATCGCATAGTGCAAAAATCTGAGCTCCCTCCAATTCTTCTATGCGATCGTAGCCCTGTGTGCGCGATCGCGAAGAGCTAATTTGCTCTGCAAATTTCTGCTGCATTTTTCAACATCAAAAATCCCCGTTAGCCATCCGAAATCACCCCGAGGCCCTCGGGACCTCAACCAAAAGCACCAACATACTCCAAAGCATCATACAAACTTGTTCCAATCACCAAAACACGTCCAACAACACAAAAATCATCAAATTACCACGGATTCAAGCCTAAGTTAAACTAAAACTTCCGAAACTAGCATTTGACCAAAAACCCGACCCAACGACGTCCGAACGACCTGAAAATTTGCAGACATATCCAACATCACCTAACGAAGCTACTGAAACTCTCGGATCCATTTTGACCCTCGGATCAAAATCTCACCTACCAACCGGAATTCGCCAAAATTCAACCTTAGCCAATTCAAGCCTAATTCTACACCTGACCTCCAAATTGAATTCCGACTTCACTCCTATGTCACAAATCATCCCCCGAAGCTACCCGAACCACCAGAACTCACATCCGAGCCCTCTAACTACATAGTCAACTTCCGGTTGACGTTTTCCAAAGCAAGCTTCCTTCAAAAAGGCTAAGTGCCATATTTCCAACTAGAACCAATCCAATTCTACCCGATCAACTCAAATACTGATATTAAACCATGGTGGGACATAATATGGGGGAAACGGGGCGGTAACTCACGTGACGACGGGCCGGGTCGTCACATCCTCCCCAACTTAAATAAACGCTCGTCCTCGAGCATATCCAGAGTTGTTCTAGAAGCCAACCAACAGCTGAACGATCTTACCAATCATATACCCGGGGTGATCCCTCGCCACCCTATCTCCCATAGACCCGAAAACACAATATAGCCGAACTTCCACAGTCCCTTTAAGCCATAACCATAGAACCACGTTGCACTTTCCGAAAAAATCATACCCAAGATCAGAAATTCACATCTATACTCAGAGTAAGCCCGAACCAGCTGTAATAACCCATACTTGCACCCTCAGGTGAAAACATATGATATACCGCCTAAACCAAACACTCGGAACTATAACTTCTATTCACAGCAGTTGTCCCCAGCAACCAATTACCGGCAGAGAACCTCTCACTAGCTAAAGCCTTATTCCAACACTCTCATATACTGCCAAAGATGAATGAAACACGCTATAAACCGTAATCATCTCTCAGATCAACCATTCATGAAACCACTTCCCTTGACTGATATCACAACAGATTTCCGGGTCAAACCTCGATATTATCTTCCTAACAAGCTGAGATCAAATCTGTCCGTATGCATTAATGAACCCAACGATCACCTCGAATCCAACACCACTCTGGTGATATGATATCTCCATACAAGCCTAAACCACAACCTGCATAATACACGCACCCGTAAGAAACGGTCTGAACATGCTCAAATCGGGACAAACGGCTCCAACGAAAGAGCTGTACCTCAAGCTCGTCAATACCATTACCACACAAGGCTGAGACTCTGTCTCGCATCGTAGAAATATAACAGCTGAATCTACCTCGAAAGGTCATAACTCCACGTAGCTTCGCTACAATACGCGATCCTATCCCAACACTGTTACACATGAAGCGCCTCAAGACAATGGCATCCGCCACGAAGGCCCAATCAAGAACATCAATCCTTTCCATCCATCCGCTGGTCCTTAAATATAAACCATTCTACTAGAACATAGTCTAATGCACCTTGCCACGCAGCCTGTGGCATTTTCCTACATAGCCCATAATGCAATAGTTCAAAATTTTCCAACACTAAGAGAACCAGTCTGAATTCCAACATCACAACATAGCCTATACATCAGAACTCCATATAACACACAATTCATCATACCTGATCCCAGTTTCCACTGTGCGAATACATGCACACATTTGATACTCCTTCATTCCACGACAGATACTCGATATTTACCTGTGCTACCGAGCAAACTCGAATACCACCAGTGGACCCAACGAGAACATGCCGCACTACTTCTGAGACATATACTCTCATCAAATCACTTCCACTTAGCAATATCATTTTCCCCAATCATCCGAAGATCATTTATCTAATCACTTAGGAGGAATCACTACACCTCCCATGCTCTGCATGACATACACAGGTCTTGTTCAAATTCTTACAATACTGACACGACGGGTGAGACCTGTACACATTCATAACTACTACCGAAACAACATTTCATTAGTTCTATACTCTTGGCAAGAACTATCACCTCATTCTGAGCCAAACAATGGTCTTAGCTCTTTAATTTTACTTCACATACTCAGATTGCACTAATCTCAAATTCAATGATCTCGTCTTACCCGGTACGAACTGTTCAGGCAATAAGCCACTCCAGACATAATTATAAGTCGTATATGATGCCCCAATGTGCCAATAGGCTACCAATTCGAACGCAATACAAAAGAAAACGAGCTCTGGAAGGAATTACCAAATCCTACGCACTAATACAGACTTACCTTGGAAAACAGGTAGCAAGGCATACAAAGATAGCGTATAGAAAACTATACTCGATTTCACGCTGTTGCGGCGTGCAACCCGATCCGGATAACATACCCATGGCGGCGTGCCACCCGATCCGCACATAGATCTCGCATAAGGAGATACACGTCGAGCCAAATCTGCTCATTATAACAAAATACCGAATATCGGTCATGAGCATGCTAAGTCATAATATCATCCCTGAGGGATATTTAGCATTATAAACTACAAAACTCAAGCACAACTGAGGTGCGATATACAGTCTGAATTTCAAGAGCCAAGTTGCTCAAGTAACATCATTCCTACGCGGATTCTCAACACATAAGCAATTTCTCGAGTCATTTCACAAATCACACGGCGTAATGCAACACTACGCGAGATATCTGGCAATGAAGCATCAACCTAACTACTCCTCCATGAGGACCGCGTTACAAAAATGCACACATCTGGCCTGATATAGATCCATTATTCACATTAAGTCCATCCAACGACTTCAAGCCGATTCTGCTCACAATGAACCAGTTTGAAAACCTTTCAAGGGTCCATAATAACTCCCTTTTTCACATAACACACAAGAACAACCATCACAATCGGGGTAATCCTTCCCAGTTCACAACCCAATATGCCAAGTGCCCTCCA
>NW_017675611.1:39686-45540 GCF_001879085.1 Nicotiana attenuata | reverse complement strand
CGGTCGTGATGGCGCCCAACACTAATGCTAGGCAAGCCCGACCATTTACTCTCTCAACCCGAGCACAGAGCTCAAAACCAATTAATCAGATACTTAAAATCAAATATTAATACTCATAGTTGAAATACTCAATTAAAACAATACGAAATACTGACATAAACTGTAACTCCCAAAGACCTGGGGTCATGAGTCTAGAGCCTCTAACTAATACAGAGTCAAGAATCCTCAAAATAAGTATGTTCTAAAGTACGGAAATAATAAAGGGATAAGGGAGGAGTCGGGTCCTGCGGACGTCATAGCAGCTACCTCGACCACTCTGGAACTCTGGAAACCAGCGACTAGCTCAACTAAGCTCCCGAAGTACCTGAATCTGCACACAAGGTGCAGGGAGTAGGGGGTGAGTACTACCAACTCAGTGAGTAATAAGCATATAAAATGTCTGAAGATAAGAAATCCACGAAATGCCACAAAGTAAAGCTAAAACTAACAGTCCAACACCTAACTACGAACCAACAGCAAAACAACTTCAAATATATCAGTCAAGTATAATGTAAGGATGCAATGCAATGCACATGACCGCTACGGCGCGTAGCCCGATCCATTTAACGTCGACGGCGCTCACTGGGGGTGTGTACAGACTCCGGAGGGGCTCCTTCAGCCCAAGCGCAATATAATCATACCATTCGTTGCGGCGTGCAGCCCGATCTATACTCAGTCCACAATATGCATATGAGTCACGTAACATATTCAATTAATTTCCCAATTTCCAATTTATTAAGAAGAATATACTTTAGATACTTAACTTTAGGAAAAGTGACTTAGCATTTCATAACAGTGATTAAACACAGGACTGAGATCAATGATTATACAAAGCATGCTATCACAATGACATTCATCCTCTAAGGATGCTACAGATCGGCACAAGGCCCCAAACACGACAATAAGCCCAGATATATTCAGTACATGGTGCGTATCAGTCGCCAATATAGAAACATTCTTGTTTGGGATGGACCAAGTCACAATCCCCAGTCATAACCAATCCCGCACCTGCCATGGGGTGCGAGTCACGCCCTACAATAGCGTCACAATGTGATAAGCCGGGGTTTCAAACCCTCAGGCCATCATATACACCAACTACTCACCTCTAACCGGCCATAGAATGGTCCGCAATGCCTTTTCCTTTCGCATCGACCTCCTCGCGCGTCGAATCTAGTCAAAATCACAACGAATACATAAATATGGGTTAAAGAAACATAACCCAGTCAAAAATACTCGAAAAGTACTAAAATTCACGAAGTTGGTAAAACCCGAGCCCCGGGCCCACTTCTCGAAAAATTTCGAAAATCACACCAACGGATTCCTCGTCTCGCCACGAGTCCGTACATATAAAGTTTACCGAAAACGGAGCTCAAATGGCCTTTCAAATCCTAAAAATTCGTTTTCAAAAACCAAGCCCTAGTTCTTCACAATTTCTACCCACTTTCATGAATTTGAGTGTTGGTTCTTCCATAAAATGGTGTTTCTAGTCAAGAGACTTACCTCAAATCAATACCCGTTGAAATCCCCGTCAAAATCGATCAAAAAGCTCTCAAGGCGGTGTAAAAATGGTGGAAAAATGATGGGTTTCGCGACTGAAATAACCCTTAAAACTATTCTGTCCGCCCAGTCTTTCCTCTATCGGATCGCAACACTACTAATGCGATCGCATATCACAATCTCAAACCTCCCAAAGATTCCTTCTACGCGATCGCAGAGCACTCCTTTCCTCTTCTACGCGATCGCACACCTAGCCACGCGACCGCACTGACCAAACTCCCAGACCTATGCGATCGCAGATCCCTTTACACGATCGCATAGTGCAAAAATCTGAGCTCCCTCCAATTCTTCTATGCGATCGCAGCCCTGTGCGCGCGATCGCGAAGAGCTAATTTGCTCTGCAAATTTCTGCTGCATTTTTCAACATCAAAAATCCCCGTTAGCCATCCGAAACCACCCCGAGGCCCTCGGGACCTCAACCAAAGCACCAACATACTCCAAAACATCATACAAACTTGTTCCAATCACCAAAACACGTCAAACAACACAAAAATCATCAAATTACCACGGATTCAAGCCTAAGTTAAACTAAAACTTCCGAAACTTGCATTTGACCAAAAACCCGACCCAACGACGTCCGAACGACCTGAAAATTTGCAGACATATCCAACATCACCTAACGAAGCTAATGAAACTCTCGGAATTCCATTCCGACCCTCGGATCAAATTCTCACCTACCAACCGGAATTCGCCAAAATTCAACCTTAGCCAATTCAAGCCTAATTCTACACCTGACCTCCAAATTGAATTCCGACTTCACTCCTAAGTCACAAATCATCCCCCGAAGCTACTCGAACCACCGGAACTCACATCCGTGCCCTCTAACTACATAGTCAACTTCCGGTTGACTTTTTCCAAAGCAAGCTTCCTTCAAAAAGGCTAAGTGCCATATTTCCAATTAGAACCAATCCAATTCTACCCGATCAACTCAAATACTGATATTAAATCATGGAGGGACATAATATGGGGGAAACGGGGCGGTAACTCACGTGACGACAGACCGGGTCGTCACAATTATTATTTCAAATTGTCACATTAAAATTTCATTGTCTTCGTTGCACCGTTTTTGACATGAGCATATCACAAGCTATAGCTACAGAGAATCCGTTCGCTCGAAATAGCTTGACTCGAAAATAAATGATTTTGGATGCCTAGATATCCTTGGCAATGAACAATTGTAAATGTAATGATTACAAAGTACTAGGAGTGTCAAATAGACAAATTTGATCATATTCGAACGGGATATTTGAAAAAGTGAAACAGGTTGAGTCAATAAATAGTTCAAAAGTTAACGTGTTCAAAATTGGTTCACTTCAGTGTCACACCCCTTTTTTGTTAGTGTACTGTATTTGTAATATAACTCTGAAAATATAAATGAATATAAACAGAAATGAACATAAACAGAAATGACAGAAAACCAATTCGAGCCCACTGAATTCACAGTGTTTCCTTAAGGAATTTAATCCCCTTCTAGTACCCAAGATTTGTGAATTATTTCTTCCCAGGATAGAACAAATTACACACTGGTGTAGTGGTACTTCAAACCCCAGTGTTTCAGCGAACACAAAGTTCGGTAGCAAATCATACTTACTTTTGCTTTGTTTGATGCTAAAAGTATGCAGAAGAAGGAGAGAAAACTCAGAAAATCGTAGTGAAATTCTGAGCAGAATAGTGTTGTATTTATAGCCAAAGTTGGGCTGAAATCTGAAGAGGTGCAACTCTTCAGAATGGCTGTTTATGCAAAACGGCCACAACATAAATGCCATTACATAAATGGCCATTTACTCAACAATAAAGAGGAAAAATAAAGAGGGAAAATTGAAGAGGGTAGTTACTTTTCTGTTACCAAAATAGAAAAACGGATTGGATCTAATATTAATATTTAATATTAATATTCTGTTATTAAAATAAATATTTAATAACATTTCTGTTAATATTTTACTATTAACAAATAAATTTGGTCCAAAAAGTTAATCAATCAATCATTTGACCAAATCCAAATCCAAATCCAAATCCGAATCCGAATCCAAAGCCGAAGCCAAGCCGATCGAGCGACGACGGCGACGGCGCGAGGCTTGCCTTCTTCTCAACTCTTTAAGAGCTAGAAGAAGAGCAATTGCTTATATACCCAAAAACCTCTTCATCTTCCAATATGGGACAATGTCCATTTGCTAAGGGGGGAAACTTAAAATTTCACTCAAAATTTCATCTCCCTCCATTTCCCATTCACCCTCTTTTAAGTATTTAATATATTAATTAAATACATAAAAAATCCAATAATCCCCCACATGAATGGGGAATGGCTATATCACGGAAGTATGCATGAAAAACTGTGTGATTCACAAGCAAGGATTAATTGCATCTGGATAAGTAGGTTTCCCTTTGAACTTTCCGTAGTGAACTTATGTCGGATATACCCGATCAATCGGTAGATTTGATATCTTTAAACCGTCGAAGTTTGGTGTATACCTAGACAACCACAAGTCACACAACCAACCCTTAACCGTCTTTGGTTCTCATTGTTGTGTTCGTTTCAGCCATGAACACCGCCTGGTTTCATAAGTGCGTAGAGAACTGGCCTTACAAAGTTCTCCTTGAAGCGGCTAACACTTCACACTTACATAAGTGATTCCTAAACGTGTCATCCCGTAGATACACTATTTGATATACCCCGTGTCAAATTTAGAAATCATTAAAAAGCCTTACTACTTTATCCTTGGTACTGAACATTGTCTTATCACGAGAATGGACCAAAAGTTAAGTTGACAATGTTGAACCGTCATTAATGACTTTGTTTGATCTCCTTGAACCTAGATCTTGGGATCTCCAGTCTTCTAGGTAGAGTTACCGCCACTATGACTTGTTCTCGGCCACAGTCCCATTCCCCTTGATGACTTCTCAACTACCTCTCTAGTTAGGCCTTTTGTAAGTAGATCCGACACATTATCACTTGACTTTACATAGT
Organism: Nicotiana attenuata; assembly: GCF_001879085.1. NCBI lineage: Eukaryota > Viridiplantae > Streptophyta > Magnoliopsida > Solanales > Solanaceae > Nicotiana > Nicotiana attenuata. The sequence goes on along the minus strand of NW_017675611.1, from coordinate 40,979 downwards.
CAATCGTGATAATTCCTCTAGAGAGTAATTGTCTAACAGTTTTATGTCTTCGTCGTATATGACGAGATTTACCGTTATACATAACGCTCCCAGCCCTTCCAATTACCGCTTGACTATCACAATGTATGCATATTGGTGCCAACGGTTTGGGCCAAAATGGAATATCTTCCAAGAAATTCCGGAGCCATTCAGCTTCTTCATCGGCTTTATCTAAGGCTATGAATTCAGCCTCCATTGTAGAGCGGGCAATACAAGTTTGTTTGGACGACTTTCAAGATACCGCTCCTCTACAATAGTGAATACATATCCACTTGTGGACTTGGAATCAGTTGATCCGGTGATCCAATTTGCATCACAGTATCCCTCAATGACCGCAGGATATTTACTGTAGTGCAAAGCAAAGTCCTGGGTATGTACTAAATACCCCAAAACTCGTTTCATGGCCATCCAATGAGATTGACCTGGATTGCTCGTATATCGACTCAATTTACTTATAGCACAAGATATATTTGGTCGTGTACAATTCATGATGTACATTAAGCAACCCAACACACGAGCATAATCCAATTGTGATATGCTTTGGCCTTTGTTCTTTGTTAATGTAAGATTCACATCAATTGGAGTCTTTGCAACTTTAAAGCCCAAGTGCTTGAATTTTTCAAGTACTGTCTTAATATAATAAGATTGTGACAATGCCAGACCTTGAGAAGTCTTATGGATCTTAATTCCCAGAATTAAATCAGAAACTCCCAAGTCTTTCATATCAAACTTGCTAGTTAGCATACACTTAGTAGCATTTATGTTGGCAATGTCATTACTCATTATGAGCATATCATCCACATATAAGCAAACAATGACTATGTGATTTGGAACATTTTTAATGTACACACATTTATCACATTCATTTATCTTAAATCCATTTGACAAGATTGTTTGGTCAAATTTAGCATGCCATTGTTTGGGTGCTTGTTTTAATCCCTAATGAGGCTTAACAAGTCTACAGACCTTCTTTTCTTTACCTGGAACCATAAACTCTTCAGGTTGTTCCATGTATATTTCTTCCTCCAACTCTCCATTTAAGAAAGCCGTCTTAACATCCATTTGATGAATCTCAAGACCATAAACTGCAGCTAACGCTACTAACGTTCATATGGACGTAATTCTTGTAACTGGAGAGTATGTATCAAAATAGTCAAGACCTTCTCGTTGTCTATACCCTTTGACCACAAGTCTTGCCTTATATTTGTCAATAGTGCCATCATCTTTCATTTTCCTCTTAAAGATCCATTTAGA
>NW_017675611.1:0-39661 GCF_001879085.1 Nicotiana attenuata | reverse complement strand
CCCAAACGTATATGCCATAATTCATTTGACTCAAGTAAGTAAGACGAAGCTGAAATTTTATTATTATTTTCAACAACCATTACATTCAGCTTGAAAAGGCCCTCAGTGAGGTAACCTTTTCCTACAAACATTTCATTGTTACTTATTACAACCTTATCGGAAACAAAAATACATTTAAAACCATTCTTAACAAGAAGTCCAGTGGAAACTAAATTCTTCCTAATCTCGGGAACATGAAGGACGTTGTTCAAAGTCACCACTTTGTCGGAAGTCATTTTGAGAAATATCTTCCCACATCCTTCAATATTGGCCTTTGAAGCATTTCCCATAGAAATCGTCTCATCGGGTCCAACAGGAGCATAAGTAGCAAAAGCTTCTCCAACAGCACAAACATGGCGAGTGGCTCCAGAATCAATCCACCACTCTTTAGGATTGCCCACCAAGTTGCATTCGGAAAGCATGGCACATAAGTCATCAACATCATCATGCTTTTCAACCATGTTTGCTTGACCCTTCTTCTCGTCTTTCTTCGGAGCACGACACTCGATAGATTTGTGTCCGGTTTTTCCACAGTTGTAGCAGTTTCCACTGAACCGCTTCTTGCTTGGGTTGTATTTCGGTCCAGAAGCCTTCTTCCTCTTTTTGTTCTCTTCAACAATATTTGCTCCCATTATTGTTGAGTTCCCACGGCCTCTCTTTTCAACAGCTTTGTTTTCCTCTTCGATTCTCAACTGAACAATGAGATCTTCAAGGTACTTTGAAGTCCTTCCACAAAGGAGGCAACTTCTCAATCATCGCTGCTACTTGGAATGCTTCATTGATGACAAGACCTTCAATAAAATTTCTGTTAGTAAAAATACTAAGATTACTACTTTCAACATCAATATTAATTTGATTTATACCTTCAGCAAGGAGATCGTGAATAATCACTTGCAATTCCTGGACTTGGGTAATAACAGACTTGCTATCTATAGTCCAAAAACTTTACAGCAACAAACTTTTTCAACCCGGCATCTTCGGTTTTGTATTTCTTTTCAAGCGCAGTCCACAATGCTTTTAATGTTTCCACGCCACTGTAGACGTTATACAAAGCATCCTCCAGCCCGCTTAGAATATAATTCTTGCACAAAAAATCTGAATGCTTCCACGCCTCAATCACGAGAAAGGCGTTCAGTTTCTGGAGTTTCATTGGGCAGCACAGGAACATCTTCCTTGATGAACTTCTGAAGACTTAGAGTAGTCAAATAGAAGAACATCTTTTGCTGCCAGCTCTTGAAATCAATCCCGGAAAATTTTCCAGGTTTCTCCGCCGGTGCCAATGCTGCCGGTGTTGTTCGGCTCATTGAGGCATTGGCAGTCACCGTTGGAACAACTTGGTTCACATTATCATTAGTCATTTTTGTAAAAGAATGACACAAACGTTAAAATCACGTAGATTTTAATCTCCAATAGAGTACAAAACCGCAAAGATTTTACTCTCCAAAAACAGTAAGTACAAATACAGGATATACGTTAAATTCCTTAAGATTGTTAGTATACTGTATTTGTAATATAATTCTGGAAATATAAATGAATATAAACAGAAATGAACATAAACAGAAATGAAAAAAAACCAATTTGAGCCCACTGAATTCATAGTGTTTTCTTAAGGAATTTAATCCCCTTCTAGTACCCAAGGTTATGGATTATTTCCTCCCAGGATAGAACGAATTACACACTGGTGTAGTGGTACTTCAAACCCCAGTGTTTCAGCGAACACAAAGTTCGGTAGCAAATCACACTTACTTTTGCTTTGTTTGATGCTAAAAGTATGCAGAAGAAGGAGAGAAAACTCAGAAAATCGTAGTGAAATTCTGAGCAGAATAGTGTTGTATTTATAGCCAAAGTTGGGCTGAAATCTGAATGTGCAACTCTTTAGAATGGCTGTTTATGCAAAACGGCCACAACATAAATGCCATTACATAAATGGCCATTTACTCAACAATAAAAAGGGAAAATAAAGAGGAAAAATTGAAGAATGTAGTTACTTTTCTGTTACCAAAACAGAAAAACGGATTGGATTTAATATTAATATTTAATATTAATATTCTGTTATTAAAACAAATATTTAATAACATTTCTGTTAATATTTTACTATTAACAAATAAATTTGGTCCAAAAAGTTAATCAATCAATCATTTGACAAAATCCAAATCCAAATCCGAATCCGAAGCCGAAGCCGAAGCCGAAGCCGTAGCCGTAGCCGATGCCGAAACCGGGCCGAGCGAGCGACGACGGCGACAGCGCGAGGCTTGCCTTCTTCTCAACTCTTTAAGAGCTAGAAGAAGAGCAATTGCTTATATACCCATAAAAAACCTCTTCCTCTTCCAATATGGGACAATGTCCATTTGCCAAGGGGAAAAACTTAAAATTTCACTCAAAATTTCATTTCCCTCCATTTCCCATTCATCCTCTTTTAAGTATTTAATATATTAATTAAATACATAAAAAACCCAACAGTTTTACCCCGAAAGATATATGTTAGTATGTTTTAATGTGAGTTAAAGAATTTTTTCAATTAAAGTGACAAACTTGAATAAGGATTATTTTATTTATATAATCGCCACTTGGAATTGATTTTTGGGTGTTCCAAGCCATCTTTTATTTGAATCCCTAGTCAAAGGAAGGTTTGACTCTATTATTATTCGTCTGCGAAAATAAAATCTGGGTAAGAAATTTTGTTGATCGGGGAGAAGGTATAAGGCATTCACCGAGTCTCATGGTTCTAGCACGGTAGCTTTATTGACTTAAACTCGGCTTGAATTAATTTTAGACAAATTGTGTTTTATTTGATTTTTATGCTTGCCTAGATCCACTTCTATTTCTTGATTATTTAATAAGATTAAAGAATGTTTCGAATAATAAGATGTCATGACCGAACGACGCAAGCGAATGCGTGATCGAGACGAAATGTGTTAATTTGTCATAACAGCGCTACGCAAGCGAATCCGCAGTTATGACAATAGATTATTAACACGCTATTACTATTGGAAAAATTACTACATTTGAGAAAATTAAATTTAAAATTTATTAAGTGTCGACTATCGCGCTACCCAAGCGAATTCGCGATTTTAGCAAATGATTAATTAAATTAAAAATTAACTAAAACTAACAGATATGGTATGAGATTTATTGAATTAATTTATTGAATGTTAATCATCACATTCCGCGAGCGATTCTGTGAAGTTAAAGTGCACCTACTATTTGCCTAGCATTTAAATTAATTACTAAGGCGATTAAGTTGTTAAAATATTTGAAAGAAAAAGCTAGCTTTTCATTTAAAGAAAAGGACATCTCTAAGTTCCTTGATAGAAAAAGCCAGGTTATTACAAAGATAGATATGCTAAGATATTGAAGTAAGCTTACTTTGATTTCCATAGTTTAAAACAAATTACTAGGCTTGTTCCAACTTTTAAAGCATGGATTTTAACATTCATATACACTATTTCAAACTTTATTATGAAAAATATCCATGTTTTGGTATTTACCCGACCCAAACACATTTCAGTTACAAAATATATATAATCCACCTTAAAAGGCTCCCAAATCCATTATTTGTACCTTCAATCAAGGTATTTAGTTACACCCTTTTCCTTTTGTTTCTCCTCTCTTCCCTTTCCTCCCCAGATCTTCCACCCTTGGAGCAATTTAAGCCTCCCTACTTTAGGTCGGAGGAAAAAGCAAAATATTATGCCTAGCCGATAACTGCCATTAACATCTCGAAGTAGAAGCTAACAGATATGCCAAAACAATTAGGGGAACCAAGCAAATGTGATTGAACATAACAAGGAGAAAACAAAGGTATATCATCTATTTCAAAAATCAAATAAACTATATTTTTAGTATATAGGGAAAAAGGTGAAAACAAGTAGGTAGAAAGTATCAATAATTACCAAACTTCTAATTTTTATCTCCACTCAACCTGAGTGGAACTTAATTATACATACACATGGAAACCTTTGCAATCATGAGAGTGAGGCGAAATTCGTATTGGCTGCAGACGCCCAAATAACATTTGGATCAAAGTCTAGTGCATGCACCATTGGTTATACCCAGTTCAACACAGATTGAACTGAGGTCAGCTTCCCCTAACAGACTAATTATATATTTGTAACGACTCGGCCGGTCGTTTTGAGAATTTATGCCCCGATCTCCTATTAACTACTTCCCCGTTATCTTTTTCTACTATTGTGACTTGCCGGGATGATTCGTTTTGAGTTTCGGAGTGCTTTGGGACACTTAGTCCCTAAATAAGAGCTTAAGTCTTAGAATTTGGACAGTAGTCGGAACAATGTGAAGACGGCTCCGAAATGGAGTTCGTCGATTCCGTTAGATTCCATTAGATGATTTTGGGCTTAGGGGCATATTTGGATTGTGTTTTGGAGGTCCGTAGCTCATTTAGGTTTGAAATGGCGAAAGTTGAACTTTTAGAGTTTCGCGCCGGTAGTGGAATTTTTGATATCGTGGTCGAAATCCGATTCCGGAAGTTGGAGTAGGTACGTAGTGCTGAATATGACTTGTGTGCGAAATTTGGGGTCAATCGGACATGGTTTGGTTGGTTTCGGCAATGGTTGTAGAACTTTGAAGTTTCAAGTTCATTAAGTTTGGATTGGAGGGTGATTTGTGTTTTTAGCATTGTTTGATGTGATTTGAGGGCTCGACTAAGTTTGTATGGCGTTTTAGGATTGGTTGGTATGTTTCATTGAGGTCCCGAGGGCCTCGTGTGAGTTTCGGATGCTTAACGGATTGGTTTGAGACCTATACAAATGGTTGAAGTGTGCTGCATCTGGTGTTTTTCGCACCTGTGCATTTCGCAGTGCAGGTTTCTTATTCATTTTCTAATTCCACGTGATTGCCATGCAAACCTTGATCTCTTTCCCTACAAATATCAGTACTCACTCTACCATTAGCAGTAATACAATCAGTTATGGAGCAAGAAAACATAATCTACGGCCACCAAATCTCCATATATACTAGTTAGATTAGAAATGATAATAAAATATTAAAAAATATAATAAAAATATAAGTAGCAAAAAAGACTTCTAGTACCATATGATGCCAATATGGTATACATGTATACCAACAGATTATATGATTGCTCTAGAATATTGCTACAACTATCTGCGACTATACTACTGTACTAAAACATTAAAGGATGCAATGTAAATATTGGCAAAGCAACTTCCTCAATTCGTATACTAACAGGGTATATAGTTGTATGGGGTCGTTCCAACAATTGCCTATAACTATAAAAACTATTACATAATACACATAATCTATGTCCATCGGCATAAATAAATTCCAGCACTGCAAATCATGTTCATATAAATAATTTCAGAATATAATTCACTTAAAATGCAGCTAAGACAACCAAAAAAATGTTCAAACTACCATATGATACCAATATGGCATATAACTATACCAACATGGTATACAATTTTACTGGTTATTTTCTAGCAACTATATGACTAAATTACTATTATATAACACACATTCATAAAGAGAAAAATAGAAAAAAATAGTGTACCACTTATTAATATAATAAAGTATTTCAAGATATTGTACTATATTACTATTATTAAAAGAAAATCAAATAGCGTACCAGTTAAATACAACTAATACAACCAAAAAATCCTCAATCCTCTTTGATACTCATATGGAATATATCACATATTGACAGGGTATCATATAGGACTGATTTATATTTTTCTAAAAGAGCTCAGTCCTCTATGATACCAAACCGGTATATCATATACTAACATGGTATCATAGGGGAGTGGTTCATTTCTTTAAAAATACTTATTTTAAATATAAATATAAAATATCTTTTGCGAAGTTCATATTGATTTGCTTAGCTTATCATCGAACCATATCAAATTGCAAGCACCGAAATCACAATCAAATTTTGAAAAATGACTCGAGCAAGGACAAAGAGTTACGAGAACATATGAAGTTTGTAGGCAGGGAGAGAGTGTTTTGTAGCGATGAAAGGCATTCAATATGATCATTTCATTCTACAAGAGAAAATTAAACTACATACACGTAGTGAGTTAATTGAATCGTAATTTGTACATATTGAACAAATTTGGTATACACAAAATCATCACATAACTAAATAAATAATGCTAATCCTTACGCATTAATTTGTCAATATTTTAATTTGTGAATATCATAAAAATATTGCCTATAAGATAAACAATTTTACTTATGAAAATAAAAGCAAGAACAAAGAGAGGAAATTGATGAAGAGAGAAATGAAAATATTTCTTACCTTGGATTGAAACAAGGAAAGATTACGCGTGGGTAGTTCATTTCCCCTGAAGCCTTTAGAGACTTCTTTTATGGCTAGACGGGTAATAGTCTTATATGGAATAGGTATATTTAGTAATTACTATCCAAATAGGCAAAACCAGGTAATTAGCTTAAGCTTAATAGGTAGTCCTCGTAAATTCCTATAAAATAAACTTAATTAAGCACACATATAGTATAGTTTAGCATTAAAGCACAAAAAATATAAGGTAAGTAATGCACTAAAAATATAAAATTATAGCGAAACATCAAGTAATAAATACTGTGGTATAACAGGAAAATAATTGTCTTCTTTTGATATGCATAAAGTGCAAGTAAAAATGAAAATCTATTTTAAGTATACATGCCAAGGAAAAGTGAATGGAGGGAGTAATTCAAAAAAAGCAATTTGGAACCAAATGACCCGTTTGAAAACATAAACTCAATTATAACAATGGTTACAACCTAAGGAGGAATTGGTTATGAACTGATCAGAACATCAAACTAACTAAAACTCATAGTAACTAAACCAAACAGCTAATCAACCAAACAACCAAACTAAAACTTTAAACAACAGGAATCGATATGAGCCGGTGTTTGTTGAAACTAAACTTGTTAAGCCCTGTAGAAATGCAATAATTATACTAATAATTAATTAATGCATATGTTAAAAAAAAGAATTAATAATAAGTTTGGTAAAGGTGGGCCGAAAGCCCAAGGAAATTAAAAAGAGCAAATTATGCTATATACTTATTCTACCCAAAAATATTATCCGGCTTTACCTATTCTAGAAATAATTACAATACATACCTGTGCAATCAAAAATAATAACCCGGCCATCTATCTTCCTATTTTTATTTCTCTGCAGCTAACTTTTCTCCTCCCTTTTTCTTTCATCCCTTATCATTTTTTCCTCTCTTTCTCTTTCTTTCCTTTCTGACGTTGCCAATATCCCTATATCTTCTAAGTAGATGTATGATCTATTGTAACGACCCGATCGGTCGTTTTGAGCTTTTGCACTTTGATCGCCAGTTCTCAGGCATGACTTGCCCCGTGTTATGTATTATGATGAACGTAGATCGTTGGTTTTGGTTTTCAGGAAAATTTGGGATGAATTTGAAAGTACAGTTTCAGTCGAAAGCTTTGAATTTGAAAGGTTTGACCGAGAGTTGACTTATTTGTATATGAGCTCGGATCGGGATTTTTATGATTTGGTTAGCTTCGTTAGATGATTTGTGACTTAGGGTCGTGATCGGAAGTGATTTTGGAGGTCTGGTGTGGAATTAGGCTTGAATTGGCAAAGTTAGTATTTTGGCGAATTCCGGTTGATAGGTGAGATTTTGATCCAAGGGTCGGAATGGAATTTCGAGAGTTGCTGTAGCTTCGTTAGGTGATTTGGGATGTGCGCGCAAAATTTTAGGTCATTCGGAGGTGTTTTGGTCGGGTTTTTTGATCGAATGCGTATTTCGGAAGTTTTAGAAGAACTTAGGCTTGAATCCAGTGTAATTTGATGGTTTTAGTGTTGTTTGTGGTGTTTTGAGGATTGGAGCAAGTTTGAATGATGTTTTAGGATGGGTTGGCACTTTTGGTTGAGGTCCCGGGGGCCTCGGGGCGATTTTGGATGGTCATCGGGATGAATTTGGACTTGTAGCACTGCTGATAGTTGCTGGTATCTGGTATTTCCGCATCTGCGGAAAACGGGCCGCCGATGCGGTTCCGCAGATGCAAAGATAGGAATGCAGGTGCGGATTTTGGGCCATTGGTGGACTTCCGCAGAAGCGGATTGTGGTCCGCATATGCGGCGTCCGCAGAAGCGGATATAGACCGCAGAAGCGGTCCAGGCGGTTGAGTGAAGCACCGCAGAAGCGGAATAATTTCCGCAGAAGCGTAAACCGCAAATGCGGTAATCGGATCGCAGAAGCGAAAATGAGGTCTGGGCGGAAGGGTTTTAAAAATAATATTTCATCCGCGAGCTAAGGTATTTTTCCACCATTTTTGAGCAACCTTGAGAGCTTTTGGACGAAAATTGAAGGGGTATNCGCAGGGTGCGAGCTTGGAGCCCGCATCTGCGATGCCGCAGATGCGGCGTGTGGACCGCAGAAGCGGGATAAGGGGCCCTGGGGGTGTTCCGCTGAAGTCGGGAAGATGTCCGCAGATGCGGTGTCCGCAGAAGCGGATTTAGACCGCAAAAGCGGTCCTGTAGCAAAAGTGTAATTTTCGCAGAAGCGGAGGGAAAACCGCAGAAGCGGTAACCGCAAATAGCGGTTAATTGGATCGACAGAAGCGAAAAATAAGGTCTGGGCAGAAGGGTTTTAAAAATTAATATTTCATCCGCGTAGTTAAGGTATTTTTTCCACCTAATTTTTGAGCAACCTTGAGTAGCTTTTGGACGGGAAATTGAAAGGGATTTCGACTGGGTGTGATTGGAGGTGAGTTCTATGACCTAAATACATGATTTAATGGAATAATTAACCTTGAAATTTATGGAAATTCATCAAAAAGGGAGAAAAGCTAGGGCTTGGTTTTTGGTATTTTAAAGTGGGTTTTGATTGGGCATTTGGGCTCGGATTTGGGAGTTCTTGGTATGTATAGACTCGTGGCGAAATGAGGAATCGGATGATGTTAAACTTTCTGATTTTTGAGAAGTGGGCCCGGGGCTCGGGTTTTGCAAATTTCGTGAATTTCGATATTTTTCGAGTCTTTTCGATTGGGTTATGTTCCCTTAGCCTATTGTAACGTATTCGTTGTGGTTTTGATCAGATTCGACGCGCGAGGAGGTCGATTTGCGAGGCAAGGGCATAGCGAGCTAGGATTTTGGCCGGCTTGAGGTGAGTAATGATTGTAAATGATATCCTGAGGGTTTGAAACCCCGGATTTGCACAACGTAGTGCTATATCGAGGTGAAACACACACTTAATGGCGAGCGCGGGGTTGTTTACTACTGGAGATCGTGACTTGGTCCGTCCTGTTTGATATTTACCGCGTATTTGACTGAGCTGTTCTGTTTATCATCATGATTTGGGCTTATTGCCATATTTTGGGCTTAATGCCGACTACTTGAATCCTTCGGGGATTGTTATCACTGTTTCCTCACTGTTTTGATATAATACTTGAACTCAGTCCTAATGATTATACTGCTTTACAAACTTAGCCGCTTTAATTGGATTTCGAGACTTTAATGATATTTCCACTGTTGTTTGGGCTGAGCACTATTATTTTAATGATGCCCGAGGGGCTTATGATGTTTCCTGGACTGAGAAGGCTTTCAGGCCTTGAGTGTGATTTGAGGAGGCTTTTAGGTTTCGAGTGTTATGTGAGAAGGCTTTTAGGCCTTGAGTGTGATGTGAGGAGGCTTTCAGGCCTCGAGTGTGATGTGAGGAGGCTTTCAGGCCTTAAGTGTGATGTGAAGAGGCTTTCAGGCCTTATGTTGATATAACGCTTGGGCCGTAAGGGGCCCCTCCGGAGTCTGCACACCCACAGTGAGCGCGGGTACCCATATGATTCGAGAGTGAGCCCGAGGGGCTGATGCTATGCTGAGTGACTGTGGTATTTGTGCCAGAGGGGCGGATTTTCTGTGCTTATCGGCACTAACTGTTTTGAAATTATTTCGTAACTGTTGAAAAGATCATTTTCAAAAAAGATTTAAACTGAGCCAAGATATTTCCAAAGATTTCACAGTTTCACTGTTTTCTCAAAGGATTGTACCCTGCTTCTATACAGCATGATGGTTTGCTTTACGTGATTTCTTACTGCTCAGTTGTTATTTACCTTTATTACTCACTGAGTTGGAGTACTCACTTTACTCCCTGCACCTCGTGTGCAGATGCAGGTATCTATTCACCCGGTAGCGGGTTTTGGCCGATCAGAGGCAGAGTTACATGAATTAAGAAGGTGACTGCCAACGTTCGCAGCACCATGTTTCTGATAGATGCTCGTGACTTGTGACACACCGATTAGGGCTGTGTTGGGTTGTATTTCCGCTAATTAATACTATTAAGTCATATTTAACCTGTTTATTTGTGTTTAACTACTTTTGAAAAGACGAGTTGGGTTAGTTGGCTGGCCTCGTCTTCACGAGAGGCGCCATCACGACCAGTGCGGGGTTTGGGTCGTGACATCTATCCACCTTTCCTTTCATGTCTTTATCATCCATCCCAGGAGAAAAAAAAGTTAACAAAAAAATCTATCTAAAAAGAATAAAAAATTCTAAGGTTTTAGTCTGCCACAAAATTGTAAGGTTGTATAGGTAGTCATCATTTGTAACGACCCGACTGATTGTTTTATGTATTTGCGCCTTCTTTCCCCTTTTGATGCTTTACACATGTGTAATTTTGGCTTTATAACTTGCGAGGTTTATTTTCGTTCCGAAAAGGTTTTGGGTTATTTTGGTCCCTTTGGTTCTCGGTTTAGAAGCCTAAGTTGGAAATGTTGACCAAAGTTTGAGTTTTGTGAAAACAACCCTGGAACGGAGTCGAATTCGGAGGTTCGGAGGTTGATTTGTATTGTATTGCCGAAGTTGGCAATTTAGGTTTAGAGAATTTTCCAAGTTGACTGATATTAAATTATGATGCAGAAAATTGAGTTAATTATATTATGGGACAACTGATATTACTTCAGTTTAATAATAGAATTAAAAAATCTTTTTTAAACTCTTTGCGTACAACTGTATATCATGTTGGTATAACTATATACTATACTGGTATCATATGTTAATTGGAACCTTTTTTGGTTGTATTAGTTATATTTAATTGGTACACCATTTGATTTTTCTTTAGTAATATTAGAATAGTACAGTATCTTGAATTTTTAAAATTTTCCTTTATGCATGTTTATTATGTAATCGTTTTAATTTTTTCTTTATGCATTTATTTTATATAATAGTATTATAGTACAATATCTTGAAATACATTATTATATTAATATGTGGTGCACTATTTTTTGATTTTTCTCCTTATGCATGTGTATTATGTAATAGTAGTATAGTCATATATAGTTTCCTGGAATTAATTAGTAGAACTGTATACCCTATTGGTATAATTATATATCATATTGGTATCATATGGTAGTTGAATTTTTTTTGGTTGGTTTAGCTGCATTTTTGAGTGTATTCTATTCTCTATTGATTTATATGATCATGTTTTGTTGTGTCGAATTTTCTTGTACCTATGGACATAGATTTTGTGTATTATGTAATAGTGTTTATAGTTATATGCAGTTGTTGGAACGACCTCGTACAACTATATACCCTAGTAGTATATCTATATATGTAACGACCCGACCGGTCGTTTTGAGATTTTGCATTTCGCTCGCCAGTTCTCGGGCATGATTAGCCCAGTGTGATGTATTATGACGTAGGTAAATCGCCGGTTTTGGTTTTCAGGGTAACCGGAACGGATTTGGAAGAACAGTTCTTAGTTTGAAGCTTTAAAATTTGAAAGGTTTGCCCAAGTTTTGACTTGTTAGCATATGATCTCGGATTGGAATTTTTATGATTTGGTTAGCTCCGTTAGGTTATTTGGGACTTAGGAGCATGATCGGAATGTGTTTTGGAGCTCCGGAGTAGGTTTAGGCTTGAATTGGCGAAATTGGAATTTTGGCGTTTTCCGGTTGATAGGTGAGATTTTGATAAAGGGGTCAGAGTGGAATTCCGGAAGTTGGAGTAGGTCCGTTGTGTCATTTGTTTACTTGTGTGCAAAATTTTAGGTCATTCGGAGGTGGTTTGATAGACTTTTTGATCAAAAGCGAAATTCGGAAGGTTTTTGGAACCTTAGGCTTGAATCCGATGTTATTTGGTTGATTTGATGTTGTTTGAGGTGTTTTGAAGATTGGTATAAGTGTGGATAGTGGCATATGACTTGTTTGTGCTTTTGGTTGAGGTCCTGGGGGCCTCGGGGTGATTTCGGATGGTTGACGGAAGATTTTGAGTTGGGTTTGGCAGCTGAAGTATTTGTATTGCTGTCATAACCGCACCTGCGGCTAGGGGACCGCAGGTGCGGACACGCAGAAGCGGGTTTTGGAGCCGCAGAAGCGGCCAGGAGAGGGACTGGCTAGGACCGCAGAAGCGAGGTCCTGGTCCCACCTGCAATTTCGCAGGTGCTGGTTTCTTTGCGCAAATACGGCCTTGGAATGTTAAGAGAATTTCACTGGTGCGCACTTGGGACCGCAGGTGCGGTGTGATGACCCAAAATGTCATCATTTGTGTTAGAAGCAAATTCAGTGTTCCGAGGCCTAAAAACCTCCTTTTTACCTCACCTCGATTTGCGTGCGTGGTCCGGACCTATATCATTCAGCAGATTCTATCTTTCTTCCATCAAACTTAGTATTTTTTACGTTTCTTTGGATGATTTGTTATTTTGCTACCATGTCTATGTGGAGCTGAACTTCGCGTTCTAGGGTTGTGGTTGTCATGAATGTTGAAGTTTATTAATTACATCACCGATAATTCGTGTTATCATTTTTGGTTGTTTCTCTAATTCTGTGCATAATTGCTTAATTGTTTGGCCAGCAGTTGAGTTCTATTTGCTATCTATGCTATGCTTGGGAAAGTCGTATTTAGATTAGAGTAGAATTATGTAACGACCCAACTGGTCGTTTTGTTTTCTAGAGCCCCGTTCCCCCGAATAAGACTTCCGGTACTTGCTTTTACCGATTGATGACTTGCGTGGATGGTGGGTTCAGGATTTAGAAGAGTTTGGGCTGAAAACAGAACACTTGGTCCCTTAAGGTTGGCTTAAAAGGCCAAGTTTGACTTCGGTCAACGTTTCGAGTAAACGACCTCGGAATTGTGATTTGAAGGTTCCAACGGGTTCGTATGATGATTTCGGACTTGGGTGAATATTCGAATCGGGTTTTGGATGACCAGGGAGCGCTTTGGCACCGAATCGTGAAAGTTGATTCCTTAAAGATTTTGAAGTTCTTAAATATTTGGTTGGGAGCGGGTTTTTGTGTTATCGAGGTCCGAACGGAATTCCAAGATCGGGAATAGTTCCGTATTGTCATTTAAGACTTGCACACAAAATTTGGTGTCAATCCAAGTAGTATAAAGGTGTTTCGTTACATTAGATGTGAATCGAAGAACTTGAAGTTCATAAGTTCGATTAAATTGGTTTTAGGGGGTGATTCTTAGATTTAGCATTATTTCGGGCGTTCCGAGGGTCCGAGCAAGTCCGTTTTATGACTTCATACTTGTCGATATGTTCGGGCGAGGCCCCGGGAGCCCCGAGCGTCAATCGAACGAGGCTCGAGTTGAGTTAGGAAATTTGAAAGGAGCTGAAGCTCCAGGTTGTTGTCATAACCGCACCTGCGGTTGGCCAGCCGTAGGTGCGAGAACGCAGAAACTGTCGATCCTTCGCAGGTGCGGCCCAGGGAGAGGAGCTAGGAACCGCAGATGCGGCACCTCTTCCACAGAAGCAGCCCCCAGACCGTAAATGCGGCCCCAGCCAGCCCGGTCGAATTCCGCAGATGCGGACCTTTCCTCGCAGAAGCGAGACCGCAGATGCGGTCCCCTAACCGCAGGTGCGGAAATCGCTGAAGGCAGTGCCTTCATTTAATACGGGGAATGTGTCATTTTTGACACATTTCATTCATCTCTTGGGCGATTTGGGAGCTTCCAAAGAGAGGATTTCAGCCTAGCATTGTGAGGTAAGTTATTTCTACATAATGTGAGTTTAATACATAGTTTAGGGGTAAATTACACCATGTAAATTAGTGAAAATTGTGGATTTAGAGTAAAATCTAGGATTTTGATAAAAACAAGATTTAACCACGAAATTTTTATGGAATGAAGTAAAAATTATATATTCTTGATCCTTAGGTTATAGGTAACAACTTCCCTCGAGAATTTCCGGAATCCGAGCACGTGGGTCCGGGGATGGATTTTAAGAAACTTGTATTTAGGGTTGGAAAATTTCTTTAATAGTTAGAATATGAACTCTTGAGCTTGTATTGACTAGTTCTTACCTCGTTTGATTAGTTTTGTATCGTTCGGCTCCGAATTGAGGGTTTGAGCGCATTCTTGAAATTGGAAGTAAGCTTTGGAGCAAGGTGAGTCTCCTTTCTAACCTTGTAAGAGGAAAATAAACCCCTAGGTGAATTAAATAAATGTATGTGATTATCTGTGGGGGCTACGTACGTACGTGGTGACGAGAGTCCATGCGTAGCTACTATTATGCTAATTGTCCGAGTAGTTTAGGACCCGTATCATGACATACATGCAAATGCTTACGTTCTTGCTTGCTACTGAGATTACTTAGGACATGTTAGGGATTGTAAATAAATATAAACGAATGTACGTGCTTACTTGAGAACTAGTATGAATTTATTTGACTATAAATGAGCAATGTGTCCCTTCTTAATAATAATTGCTATTTGCGGATCGGGCCGATCGCCTCGGTAGGATAGATGCCTCTATGGTTTGCGCCATTCGACCCTCTGGCAGTGCACAATTATCATTATATTGGACCGGGTCGTACGAACTCGGCATAACGTGCGCATGTTATTTGTGTGGAATTCATCCTGGATTTACTCTGTTTAAATGCTTTGAAATGCAAATTATTATATGACATGACTGAAATTGATATATTGTTTCTCCTTGTTCTGAGACTGTCATTATATTCATGCTATTCATACTTAGCGTAAACCTTAAATATTATTGATATTGACCTTAGTAAGTGTCAAGTCGATCCCTCGTCACTACTTCTTCGAGGTTAGACTGGATACTTGCTGGGTACATATTTTTTATGTACTCATACTACGCTTCTGTACTTAACTGTACAGGATCTGAGGCAGGTGCATCTAGTTACCACTCCGGCGCGCGTTCCTGATTCCTGATCGAGATCTCATGGTGAGCTGCCCCTTCTGAGCCGTTCAGCAGCATACCGGAGTTCTCTTCTTTTGTTGTTGATATGTACTATCTACTCTGTTTCAGGCAGTAGCATAGTGGCATTTTTGTACATTCTACTAGTTGCCCTAGTACTTATGACACTAGTTCCTGACTGTGACGACCCAACCCGTCGTCACGTGTGTTACCACCCCGTTTCCCCTATTTTTCTATTTCTTTATGCTTCATTATCAGTTTTTGATGTGTTAGAGTTGATTTGGATTAGTTCTAGAAGGAAATGAGACACTTAGTCTCTTTAATGAAGGTTTGTTTTGGAAAAGTCAACCGGGCGTTGACTTATGTGTTAGAGGACTCGGATATGAATTCCAATGATTCGGTTTGCTTCGGGGGATGATTTGTGACTTAGGAGTGTGATCAAAAGTGATTTTGGAGGTCCGGAGTAGAATTAGGCTTGAATTGGCAAAGATAGAATTTTGGCGAATTCCGATCGATAGGTGAGATTTTGATCCGAGGGTCGGAATGGAATTCCGAGAGTTGTAGTAGCTTCGTTAGGTGATTTGGGATGTGTTTGCAAAATTTCAGGTCATTCAGAGGTGTTTTGGTTGGGTATTTGATTGAATGCGTGTTTCGGAAGTTTTGGAAGAACTTAGGCTTGAATTCGATGAGAAATGATGGTCTTAGTGTTGTTTGAGGTGTTTTGATGATTGGAGCAAGTTTGAATAAGGCATTGGATCATGTTTGTGTTTTTGGTTGAGGTCCCGGGGGCCTCGGGTTGAGTTCGGATGGTTAAACGGAGAGTTTCAGAATTTTTGCATGGTTAAGGTCTGCTGGTATCTGGTATTTTCGCACCTGCGGTTGTGGAACCGCAGGTGCGGTCTTGCAGAAGCGAAGGGAGGATCGCAGAAGCGATATTTGGCCTGGGTGTTGTTTCCGCAGAAGCGGTTGGAGGAGCTGCATCTGCGAAGCCGAAGATGCGGGAATGAGGTCGCAGAAGCGGACCTTGGGACTTTGGGAATTTCCGCAGAAGCGGAAGAAGGCCGCAGGAGCGGAAGCCACAGAAGCGACAACTGTACCGCAGATGCGGAAACAACTGATCAGAAAGGAGTTTTAATTCCTTCGCGAAATTTCAAAAGAGTTCATATTTTCACTTCGGACTTGGAGAGTTTTTGGGCGATTTTGAAGAGGGTTTCAAGGACTTCGATCAAGTAAGAATTCTTGGACTTAGAACACGATTTTATGATGCAAATACATGAATTTAGACTGAAAAATCAAGGAATTAAAGGTCAAAAATGGAGGTTAGGGTTTGAAACCTAAGAGAGCAAAAAAATGGGAATTTGAGGGGTTATTTGGACTCCGATTTTGGTGTTCTTTATATGTATAGACTCGTGGCGAGATAAGGAATCCGTTGATGGTAAATTTACTGATTTTCGAGAAGTGGGCCCGGGGCTCGGGTTTTTGCTAATTTCGGGAATTTTACTATTTTTCGATTGTTTTCGATTGGGTATTGTCCCGTTAGCATATTGTGATGTATTCGTTGTGGTTTTGATCAGATTCGGTACGCGAGGAGGTTAATTCGAAAGGCAAAGGCATAGCAAGCTAGGACTTTGGCTGGCTTGAGGTTAGTAATAAATGTAAATGCTGTGTTGAGGGTTTGAAACCCCGAATTTGCACAATGTAGTGCTATGTGAGGTGACTTGCACGCCGGATAACGGGCGTGGGGTAGAGCACCGTCGGGGATTGTGACTTGGTCCGTCCCGCTTAATAAAATTACTACCTAATTGATTGTAGATTAGTAACATCCTTATAAAAATGGATTAATTGTCATAATTGGGCTTTGTGCCAACTACTTGAATCCTTCAGGGATTATTTTTACTGGTTTCTTACCATAATTATAATTATTGAACTCAGTCCTGGTATTTAATACTGTTTTGTAAACTCAGCCATTTTTCTCAAAGTAGAAACTAAATTAATATTTGTTTTAAATGAAGTTTGGGCTGAATATTTTTATGTTATTGTGCCCGATGGGCTTATGTGATTTTGGACTGAGTATGGGATCGGGCTGCACGCCGCAACGGTATGATATTGATATTGATATGAGGCAGAGGGCCTGTTTGATGCCGCGATATGGCTTATTATTGCGCTTGGGCCGTAAGGGGCCCCTCCCGGAGTCTGCACACCCCTAGTGAGCGCCGTCGACGATAAATAAATGGAGCGGGCTGCACGCCGCAGCGGGTACTGGAGAGTACCGATTTATGTGTTGCATTGCATATTTAATTGTCATTTATTCTTTATTCTGATGTGATAATTCTATAATTGTTTTCACTGTTTTACTGTATTATGCTACTGGTTCATGTTGCTGTGTTTATAGCTTCACTTTCTGCCTATTTAGGATTTCTTATTCTCAGACTGTATTTATGTTTATTACTTTCTGGGTTGGAAGTACTCACATTACTCCCTGCTCCTTGTGTGCAGATTCAGGCGCACCCACTGAGGCTGAGTGAGATCTTTCTCTGCCTAGCATCACATTCGGGAGATTCAAGGTAGCTGCAAATTGGCGTTCGCAGTCCTGATCTTCCTTCTATTTTATTTATTTGTTTTCCACATTTCTAGAGAAACATTATGTAGTAGGTTAATACTCATGCATTAGAGGCTCAGACTTGTGACACCAGATTCTATGGGCTGAATAGTATATTATATTTTGGGCTTTCCGGATGTTAGAATTTATTTCAGGATTTTCCCGCATTTAACTTGGTATTTTTAGTTGTGATCCACTGTGATTAATCGGTTAAGGTTGTCTAAATGGTCGGGCTTGCCTAGCAGTATGTTGGGCGCCATCACGACCGGGGTTGGGTCGTGAAAAGGTGGTATCAGAGCCTAGGTTACTTGGTCTCACGAGTCATGAGCCGGTTTAGTAGAGTCTCGTGGATCGGTACGGAGACGTCTGTACTTATCCTCGAGAGGCTGCAGAACCTTTAGGAAATACTTCATATTCTTGAAACTCTTGTCGTGCGGCTTTGTTGAATTGAGAACTAAATCTTTATTATTCTATTCTCTCACAGATGGTGAGAACACGAGCTACCGAACGTGACGGACGACCACCAGTGCCACCTACTGAGGCCGCCAGAGGCCGTGGACGCGGTCATGGTCGTGGCAGGGGCAGCGTAGCCGGGGCAGCACCTACTGATCCGTGAATTGCCCCAGCTCATGATCAGGCTCCAGCTGTGGAGACTCCAGCAGCACCTGCTCAGGCACCAGCCGTGCCTATTATGATTCCGGGTCTTCAGGAGACTTTGGCACAGATCTTGACGGTCTATACTGGATTGGCTCAGGCAGTTTCAGCCACCACGGCAGCAGCAGCTACTTCACAGACCGGGGGAGGCAATCAGACCCCCGATGCTCGCACACCTGCGCAGGGAGTGCAGGGGCTACAGACACCGGAGGCACCTCCAGTTCAGCAGGTTACACCAGCTCAGGGTTTTGTGGTTCCAGCTATGCCAGACGATGAGCAGCGTCGTCTCGAGAGGTTTGGTAGACTCCAGCCTCCGACATTCGGTAGTGCTGAGGGCGAGGATGCCCAGAGTTTTCTTGACAGATGCCAGCGTATGCTCCGTACGGCAGGGATCCTTGAGTCGAGTGGTGTGGCATTTACTACTTTTCAGTTCACGGGGGCTGCTCTTACTTGGTGGGAGGACTTTGAGAGGCGTAGGCCTGCCGGTGCAGCACCTCTGACTTGGCAGCAGTTCTCCTCTCTTTTTCCGGAGAAGTATATACCTCAGTCCCGCAGGGAAGAGTTGCGTAGGCAGTTTGAGTGGTTGACACAGGGAGATATGACAGTGACTCAGTACGAGATGAGGTTTTCCCAGCTGGCTCGTCATGCTACTTGGATGGTTCCATCAGATCGTGAGAGGATCAGGAGATTTGTGGATGGTCTTAACTACCATCTCCGCATTCTGATGACTAGGGAGAGAGTACTGGGTGCTACGTTTGAGGAGGTGGTAGACATTGCTCGTGAGATTGAGTCAGTTCGCCATAGAGATCGAGAGGAGAGGGAGGCTAAGAGGCCTCGTGGATCGGGTAGTTACAGTGGTGCTCCTTCGAGGGGTCAGTTCCAGCTGGGTAGAGGTTGCTCTTTCAGGCCTGCTCAGTCAGCTCGTCCAGAGTATCATGGGGGATCTTCAGGTCGTGGTCATCATGGGCCCCAGCAGGGTCAGACTTCACTTAGCGCCCTCCCAGCTCAGGGTTCATCTCATGCCCCATCAGTTCAGGGTTCTTCCGCGCCGAGTGCATCTGCTAGTCACTCCGGAGCGAGGGGTTCCCGTCAGTCCCCATCTCCAGTACCGGGCAGCTGTTATGAGTGCGGAGAGTTTGGTCACATGAGGAGGCAGTGCCCTCGCCTTCGTGGCAGACAACATCAGCAGAGGGGTCAGCCCTCGACTTCTGCTCCAGTTACTTCATCACCCGCCCAGTCAGCTAAGGGTGGAGATCAGGCAGCCAGGGGTCGTCCCAGAGGTGGAGGTCGATCATGCGGTGGCCAGGCTCGTTTCTACGCTATGCCGGGCAGGACAGATGCCATTGCTTCAGACGCTGTCATTACAGGTATTGTTTCAGTCTGTCACAGAGACGCCTCAGTATTATTTGATCCCGGTTCTACCTATTCATATGTGTCTTCATATTTTGCTCATCATTTGGGTACATCCCGAGGGTGTCTTGCCTTACCTGTTCATGTATCTACCCGGTGGGCGACACTATTGCTGTAGACCACGTATTCCGGTCATGTTTGGTGACTATTGGGGGTCTGGAGACCCGAGTTGATTTATTGCTATTGAGCATGGTAGACTTCGATGTTATCCTGGGCATGGACTGGTTATCTCCGTGTCATGCTATCCTGGACTGTCATGCTAAGACAGTCACTTTAGCTATGCCGGGTGTACCGCGGATCGAGTGGCGTGGTGTGACTGGCTATATTCCTAGCAGAGTTATTTCCTTCTTGAAGGCCCAGCGTATGGTTGGGAAGGGTTGTCTTTCCTATTTGGCGTTTGTGAGAGATGTGGGAGCTGAGACTCCTAGCATTGAGTCTGTTCCCGTTGTGAGGGAGTTTCCCGATGTGTTTCCTGCAGACCTGTCGGGCATGCTGCCGGACAGGGATATTGATTTCGGTATTGACCTGGTGCCGGGCACTCAGCCCATTTCTATTCCACCATATCGTATGGCACCAGCGGAGTTGAAAGAATTGAAGGAGCAGCTTCAGGAGCTCCTGGATAAGGGGTTCATTTGGCCTAGCGTGTCACCTTGGGGTGCACCAGTTCTGTTTGTGAAGAAGAAGGATGGCACAATGAGAATGTGCATCGATTATAGGCAATTGAACAAGGTAACAATTAAGAACAAGTATCCCCTACCTCGCATTGATGATTTATTTGACCAGCTTCAGGGAGCGAGGGTGTTCTCCAAGATTGATCTCCGTTTGGGTTATCACCAGCTGAAGATCAGGGATTCAGATATTCATAAAACTGCTTTCAGGACTAGATATGGTCACTATGAATTTCTTGTCATGTCTTTCGGGCTGACCAATGCCCCAGCAACATTCATGCATCTCATGAACAGTGTGTTCCGGCCTTACCTGGATTCATTTGTCACAGTGTTCATTGATGATATACTGGTATACTCACGCAGTCAGGAGGAGCACGCGCAGCATTTGCGGGTTGTATTGCAGAGATTAAGGGAGGAGAGGCTTTATGCAAAGTTCTCCAAGTGTGAGTTCTGGCTCGGTTCAGTGGCTTTCTTGGGACATGTGGTGTCCAACGAGGGTATTCAGGTTGACCCAAAGAAGATAGAGGCGGTGCAGAGTTGGCCTAGACCGATCTCAGCCACAGAGATTCGCAGCTTCCTTGGGTTGGCAGGTTACTATCGCTGGTTTGTGCAGGGTTTTTCCTCTATTGCATCGCCCTTGACCAAGTTGACTCAGAAGGGTGTCTCATTTGCATGGTCGGACGAGTGTGAGGAGAGCTTTCAGAAGCTCAAGACGGCTTTGACCACAACTCCAGTATTGGTTTTGCCAGCAGCTTCAGGTTCATATACGGTATATTGTGATGCTTCCAGAGTTGGGATAGGTTGTGTTTTGATGTAGGAGGGTAGAGTTTTTGCTTATGCTTCTCGTCAGTTGAAGCCCCATGAGCAGAACTACCCCGTCCATGATTTGGAGCTAGCTGCTATAGTCCATGCATTGAAGATTTGGAGGCATTATTTGTATAGCGTATCCTGTGAGGTATTCACTGATCATCGCAGTCTTCAGCATTTGTTCAAGCAAAAGGATCTTAATTTGAGGCAGCGTAGATGGTTAGAGTTACTTATGGATTATGACATTACTATTCTGTATCACCCGAGGAAGGCCAACGTAGTGGCCGATGCTTTAAGCCAGAAGTCGGTGAGTATGGGGCGTTTAGCATACATTCCAGTTGAGGAGAGGCCATTTGCAGTTGAGGTTTAGGCCTTGGCCAATCGATTTGTGAGACTAGATATTTCAGAGCCCAGTCGGGTGTTGGCTTGTGTGGTTTCTCGGTCTTCCTTGTATGACCGTATCAGGGAGTGTCAGTATGATGATCCGCATTTGCTTGTCCTTAAGGACAGGGTTCAGCATGATGATGCCAGGGATGTGACCATTGGAGATGATGGTGTGTTGAGGATGCAGGGCCGGATTTGCGTGCCAACGTGGATGGGCTTCGGGAGTTGATATTGGATGAGGCCTATAGCTCGCGGTATTCCATTCATCCGGGTGCCGCGAAGATGTATCAGGATCTTAGACAGCACTATTGGTGGCGGAGGATGAAGAGAGATATTGTGGAGTATGTAGCCCGGTGTCTTAATTGTCAGCAAGTGAAATATGAGCATCAGAGACCGGGTGGCTTACATCAGCAGATAGTTATTCCTGAGTGGAAGTGGGAGAGGATCACTATGGATTTTGTTACCGGACTCCCACGGACTCTGAAGAAATTTGATGCTATTTGGGTGATGGTAGACAGGCTGACCAAGTCCGCGCACTTCATTCCGGTTTGTACTACTTATTCTTCAGAGCCGCTGGCAGAGATTTATATTTGGGAGATAGTTCGATTGCATGGTGTCCCGGTTTCCATCATATCAGATCGGGGCACTCAGTTCACCTCTCAGTTTTGGCAGGCTGTTCAGCGAGAGATGGGTACGCAGGTACAGTTGAGCACAGCCTTTCACCCTCAGACGGACGGGCAGTCCGAGCGCACCATTCAGATATTGGAGGATATGTTATGTGCCTGTGTTATTGATTTTGGAGGATCACGGGATCGGTTTCTACCGCTTGCAGAGTTTGCCTACAACAATAGCTATTAGTCCAACATTCAGATGGCACCGTATGAGGCCTTGTATGGGAGGCGGTGTAGATCTCCAGATGGTTGGTTCGAGCCCGGGGAGGCTAGATTGTTGGGGACAGATTTGGTTCAGGATGCATTGGAGAAGGTGAAGGTGATTCAGGAGAGACTCCGTACAGCACAGTCGAGACAGAAGAGTTATGTAGACAGGAAGGTCCGAGATGTATCTTATATGATCGGTGAGAAGGTCTTATTGAAGGTTTCACCCACAAAGGGTGTTATGAGATTCGGGAAGAAAGGGAAGCTGAGTCCGCGGTTCATTGGGCCTTTGGTACTTAGGAGGATCGGGGAGGTGGCTTATGAGCTTGCCTTGCCACCTAGCTTGTCGGGCATGCATCCAGTTTTTCATGTGTCTATGCTCCGGAAGTACATTGGGGACCCGTCCCATGTTCTAGATTTCAGTACAGTTCAGCTGGAGGGTGACTTGACTTATGAGGTAGAGCCAGCAGCCATTTTGGATCGTCAGGTTTGGAAGTTGAGGTCAAAGGATGTTACTTCGGTGAAAGTACAGTGGAGAGGTCGGCCCGTGGAGGAGGCTACCTGGGAGACCGAGCGGGAGATGCGTAGCAGATACCCTCACCTATTTGAGGCTTCAGGTATGTTTCTTGACTCGCTCGAGGACGAGCGTTTGTTTAAGTTGGGGAGGATGTGATGACCCAACCCGTCGTCACGTGTGTTATCGCCCCGTTTCCCCCATTTTTCTATTTCTTTATGCTTCATTATCAGTATTTGATGTGTTAGAGTTGATTTGGATTAGTTCTTAAAGCAAATGAGACACTTAGTCTCTTTAAGGAAGGTTTGTTTTGGAAAAGTCAACCGGACGTTGACTTTTGTGTTAGAGGGCTCGGATATGAATTCCGATGATTCGGTTAGCTTCGGGGGATGATTTGTGACTTAGGAGTGAGATCAAAAGTGATTTTGGAGGTCCGGAGTAGAATTAGGCTTGAATTGGCAAAGTTAGAATTTTGGCGAATTCCGGTCGATAGGTGAGATTTTGATCCGAGGGTCGGAATGGAATTCCGAGAGTTGCAGTAGCTTCGTTAGGTGATTTGGGATGTGTGTGCAAATTTTCAGGTCATTCGGAGGTGTTTCGGCTGGGTTTTTGATCGAATTTGTGTTTCGGAAGTTTTGGAAGAACTTAGGCTTGAATTCGATGAGAAATGATGGTTTTAGTGTTGTTTGAGGTGTTTTGATGATTGGAGCAAGTTTGAATAAGGCATTGGATCATGTTTGTGTTTTTGGTTGAGGTCCCGGGGGCCTCGGGTTGAGTTCGGATGGTTAAACGGAGAGTTTCGGAATTTTTGCATGGTTAAGGTCTGCTGGTATCTGGTATTTTCGCACCTGCGGTTGTGGGACCGCAGGTGCGGTCACGCAGAAGCGAAGGGAGGATCGCAGAAACGATATTTGGCCTAGGTGTTGTTTCCGCAGAAGCGGTTGGAGGAGCCGCATTTGCGAAGCCGCAGATGCGGGAATGAGGTTGCAGAAGCGGACCTTGGGACTTTGGGAATTTCCGCAGAAGCGGAAGAAGGCCGT
Organism: Nicotiana attenuata; assembly: GCF_001879085.1. NCBI lineage: Eukaryota > Viridiplantae > Streptophyta > Magnoliopsida > Solanales > Solanaceae > Nicotiana > Nicotiana attenuata. The sequence continues at coordinate 15,568 of NW_017675611.1, read as the reverse complement.
AGGAGCGAAAGTCGCAGAAGCGACAACTATACCGCAGATGCGGAAACAACTGATCAGAAAGGAGTTTTAATTCCTTCGCGAAATTTCAAAAGAGTTCATATTTTCACTTCGGACTTGGAGAGTTTGTGGGCGATTTTGAAGAGGGTTTCAAGGACTTCGATCAGGTAAGAATTCTTGGACTTAGAACACGATTTTATGATGCAAATACATGAATTTAGACTGAAAAATCAAGAAATTAAAGGTCAAAAATGGAGGTTAGGGCTTGAAACATAAGAGAGCAAAAATGGAAATTTGAGGGGTCATTTGGACTCCGATTTTGGTGTTCTTTATATGTATAGACTCGTGGCGAGATAAGGAATCCGTTGATGGTAAATTTACTGATTTTCGAGAAGTGGGCCCGGGGCTCGGGTTTTTGCTAATTTCGGGAATTTCACTATTTTTCGATTGTTTTCGATTGGGTATTGTCCCATTAGCATATTGTGATGTATTCGTTGTGGTTTTGATCAGATTCGGTACGCGAGGAGGTCAATTCAAAAGGCAAAGGCATAGGAAGCTAGGACTTTGGCCGGCTTGAGGTTAGTAATAAATTTAAATGTTGTGTTGAGGGTTTGAAACCCCGAATTTGCACAATGTAGTGCTATGTGAGGTGACTTGCACGCCGGATAACGGGCGTGGGGTAGAGCACCGTCGGGGATTGTGACTTGGTCCGTCCCGCTTAATAAAATTACTACCTAATTGATTGTAGATTAGTAACATCCTTATAAAAATGGATTAATTGTCATAATTGGGCTTTGTGCCAACTACTTGAATCCTTCAGGGATTATTTTTACTGGTTTCTTACCATAATTATAATTATTGAACTCAGTCCTGGTATTTAATACTGTTTTGTAAACTCAGCCATTTTTCTCAAAGTAGAAAATAAATTAATATTTGTTTAAAATGAAGTTTGGGCTGAATATTTTTATGTTATTGTGCCCGAGGGGCTTATGTGATTTTGGACTGAGTATGGGATCGGGCTGCACGCCGCAGCGGTATGATATTGATATTGATATGAGGCAGAGGGCCTGTTTGATGCCGCGATATGGCTTATTATTGCGCTTGGTCCGTAAGGGGCCCCTCCCGGAGTCTGCACACCCCCAGTGAGCGCCGTCGACGATAAATAAATGGAGCGGGCTGCACGCCGCAGCGGGTACTGGAGAGTACCGATTTATGTGTTGCATTGCATATTTAATTGTCATTTATTCTTTATTCTGATGTGATAATTCTATAATTGTTTTCACTGTTTTACTGTATTATGCTACTGGTTCATGTTGCTGTGTTTATAGCTTCACTTTGTGCCTATTTTGGATTTCTTATTCTCAGACTGTATTTATGTTTATTACTTTCTGGGTTGGAAGTACTCACATTACTCCCTGCACCTTGTGTGCAGATTCAGGCGCACCTACTGAGGCTGAGTGAGATCTTTCTCTGCCTAGCATCACATTCGGGAGATTCAAGGTAGCTGCAAATTGGCGTTCGCAGTCCTGATCTTCCTTCTATTTTATTTATTTGTTTTCCACATTTCTAGAGAAACATTATGTAGTAGGTTAATACTCATGCATTAGAGGCTCAGACTTGTGACACCAGATTCTATGGGCTGAGTAGTATATTATATTTTGGGCTTTCCGGATGTTAGAATTTATTTCAGGATTTTCCCGCATTTAACTTGGTATTTTTAGTTGTGAAAACTTATTTATCCACTGTGATTAATCGGTTAAGGTTGTCTAAATGGTCGGGCTTGCCTAGCAGTATGTTGGGCGCCATCACGACCGGGGTTGGGTCATGACACTGACACACGTTGTAGACTATTATTTTGGGATGTATTTATATTATTATGAACTTGTTAATCATTGGCTGTTTAAAAGCTTAAATGTTAAGAAAATGTTGAGGTTGCTTTTAGTAAAATAATGAGAACCCATTAGTTGAATTAGGGTTGGCTTGTCTGACAACGGTGTCGGGCGCCATCACGACCTACGATGGAATTTGGGTCGTGACAACATGGTATCAGAGCACTAGGTTCACGTAGGTCTCACAAGTCATGGGAAAACCTAATAGAGTCTTGCGGATCTATACAGAGACGTTTGTATTTATCTTCGAGAGGCTATAGGGCATTAGGAAACTACTTTTTATTCATCTTCTATCGTGCAGTTCCTGTTAGCACCCGATGATCCATGTAATGACCTTGCCAGTTGGAGGAGAATTTCCCTTTGGCTTCATCTTGATGTGGAAAGATCTTCTTCAACACCAGTTGTCCCGATGCAAACTGTCTTGGTTTGACCCTTTTGTTGAAAGCTCTGGACATTCTGTTCTTATAATGCTGACCGTGGCATATTGCGTTCATTTTTTTTCCACCTATAAGGGACAACTGCTCATAGCGGCTCCTTATCCATTCTACATCGCTGAGTTCGGCTTCCTGTATGATCCTTAAAGAAGGGATCTCTACCTCGGCTGGGATGATAGCTTCGGTACCATAAACCAGCACGTAGGGAGTTTCCCCGGTTGACGTGCGAACTATAGTGCGTATCCTAACAAAGCAAAGGGTAGCTTCTCGTGCCATTGTTTGTTGTTTTCTACCATTTTCCTTAATATCTTCTTGATGTTTTTGTTGGCGGCTTCTACGGCTCCATTCATCTGAGGTCTATAGGCTGTGGAATTCTTGTGCTTGATTTTGAAAGTTTCACACGTGGCTTTCATCAGATCACTGTTGAGATTGGCGGCATTATCAGTGATAATGGACTCGGGAACTCCAAATCGGCAAACGATTCGATCCTTGACAAAGTCTGCAACGACCTTCTTGGTCACAGCTTTGTAGGATGCAGCCGCTACCCATTTTGTGAAGTAGTCAATGGCCACTAGAATAAACTTGTGCCCGTTTGAAGCAGTGGGCTCGATCGGACCGATGACATCCATTCCCCATGCGGCGAATGGCCAAGGTGAGCTTGTTGCATTGAGCTCGTTTGGCGACACCTTTATCATATTAGCATGCACTTGACATTGATAGCATTTTTGGACATACTGGACGCAATCTGTTTCCATGGTCATCCAAAAATATCCAGCTCTGAGTATCTTTTTGGCCAAGACAAAACCATTCATATGCGGGCCGCAGGTCCCAGCATGTATCTCCTCAAGTATCTTAGAAGGCTCTTTTGCGTCAACACATCTTATCAATCCCAAATCAGGAGTCCTTCTGTACAAGTTTCCTCCGCTATGGAAGAAGTGGTTGGACAATCTCCAGAGTGTGCGGTTCTGAGTATGGTTTGCATGCTCCGGGTATTCTCCTTTTGCCAAATATTCCTTGATGTCATGGAACCAAGGTTTTCCATCCATTTCTTCTTCAACATGGGCACAATACGCCGGCTTATTATGAATTCTCACTGGGATGGGATCAATGAAATTCTTATCTTGATGTTGTATCATGGATGGCAACGTGGCCAATGCGTCGGCAAACTCATTCTGAATTCTGGGCACATGCCGAAACTCTATCTTCGTGAACCTCTTTCTCAATTCCTGTACATGGTGCAGATATGGCAAAATCTTAGAATTCTTGGTAGACCACTCTCCTTGTACCTGGTGCACAAGGAAATCTGAATCACCGATTACTAGCAGCTCCTGAATATTCATGTCGATTGACATATTGAGTCCTAGTATGCAGGCTTCATATTCTGCCATGTTGTTGGTGTAGGGAAATCTGAGTTTGGAAGATACCGGATAATGTTGACCTGTTTCTGATACCAAAATCGCTCCAATGCCTACTCATTTGAAATTTGCAGCTCCATCAAAGAACATCCTCCAACCATCGTATGCTTCAGTAATGTCCTCTCCTACGAATGACACTTCTCATCAGGAAAATACGTTTTCAAGGGTTCGTATTCTCCTCCCATAGGATTTTCAGCAAGATGGTCTGCCAATGCTTGTCCTTTGACCGCCTTTTGAGTTACATAGACGATATCGAACTTACTTAACAGTATTTGCCACTTGGCTAACTTTCCAGTCGGCATGGGTTTCTGAAATATGTACTTCAAAGGGTCCATCCTGGATATAAGGTATGTAGTGTAGGTACAGAAGTAATGCCTCAATTTCTGAGCCGTCCAGGTCAAAGCACAACAAGTACGTTCCAGCAGAGAGTATCGTGCTTCATAAGGTGTGAATTTCTTGCTCAGGTAGTATATGGCTTGCTCTTTTCTCCATGTCTCATCATGTTGTCCTAGAACACATCCGAAGGCTCCATCTAATACAGATAGATAGAGTAGCAAAGGGCGGCCTAGCTCTGGCGGGACCAAGACCGGCGGTGTGGACAGGTACTCCTTCATTTTGTCAAAAGCTTTATGACAATCCTCGGTCCAGCTTGTTTCGGAATCTTTCCGCAACATCTTGAAGGTGGGCTCACATATAACTGTGGACTGCGCTATGAAGCTACAGATATAGTTGAGACGTCCTAGGAAGCTCATCACGTCCTTTTTTCTCCTAGGATGCGGTAACTCCTGAATAGCCTTAACCTTAGACGGGTCCAGCTCGATCCCTTGACGACTGACAATGAATCCTAGTAACTTTCCTGCGGAACCCCGAATGCACACTTTGCGGGGTTCAGTTTTAAGTTGTACCTCCTTAACTTGTCAAAGAACTTTCTCAAGTCCTCTATGTGATCCGCGACCCTCTTGGATTTGATAATGACGTCATTCACATACACCTCTATTTTTTTGTGTATCATATCATGGAAGATGGTTGTCATGGCTCTCATATAAGTAGTCCCAACATTCTTTAGACCAAATGGCATCATTTGTAGCAGTATACCCCCCATGGCGTAATAAAAGTCATTTTCTCTGCGTCTTCCTCATCCATCCAGATCTGATGATAACCTGCAAAGCAATCTACAAAGGATTGGAGCTCATGCTTGGCGCAATTATCGATCAGGATGTGTATATTTGGCAGTGGGAAGTTATCCTTAGGACTTGCTCTGTATAAATCTCGATAGTCGACACATACTTTGATTTTCCCATCTTTCTTCGGAACTGGTACAATGTTGGCTAACCAGGTTGGGTATTCAACCACTCTGAGGACTTTGGCTATGGTCTTCTTAGTAACTTCTTCCTTGATTTTCAAGCTCATATCTGGTTTGAATTTCCTGAGTTTCTGCTTCACTGGCGGACACATGGGATTGGTAGGCAATTTGTGAGCCACTATGGACGTGCTCAAACCGGTCATATCAGCATATGTCCGTGCAAAGATATCCTCATATTCCTTCAAAAAATGAGTTTACTCCTCTTTCTCTGTCGGTGATAAGTGAATGCTGATGCGAGTCTCCTTGACGGTTTAGGCGTCTCCCAAATTTATTGCTTCGGTTTCATCCAGGTTGGACTTAGGCTTATTCTCAAAGTTCTCAACCTCCTTGACAACTTCCTCAGGTATTTCATCTTCTTCATCCGAGTCACTATCCTTATATTGCGTTGCCTCATTACATGTCACAGTCACCGGTTCATCAGGAAAAGTAATAATAACGTTGTAGAAAGAAAAGTGTGGAAGATAATAATGAATAGTAAATAGCAACGCATTGATTGATATTGAGAACATCCAAAACAAGTACGGGTCGATGAATCGAGCATTTATTTGAAACAAGTGTCTTTAAAACAAAATTACTGAAAATGGCTTAGATGCCTAGCATGGTTATAGAAATAAAATTAGGCTGATTGCCAAGCTACCCAGGGACTCGGCGGGCCCGAGATGATGTGGCAGTCCAGTTCCTGAGAACAACTTCCTTCTCCACAGTCTGAATAGTGATGCCTTCTTCCTCCTCCTCCTCAATTATTGCACTGCAGTCCATGTCCTCGTCTTCTAGGAACAAATTTCTCAACCCAGCTAACGCTTCTTCCTCTTCTTTTCATATTACTTGGAGGAGGAAGAGGTGGAGGGCCTCTAGATCTGGTGTGATATGCTGATGATGCCAGTATGTGCGAACCAACCTTAGGGGATGGAAATAATAATAAAAAATAAAGAAAAACAAAAGGTAAACAAGTTAGTAAGGGTTCTGAAATGTTTGCAGTATTTAAACACATATTGTGGGAATGTAAATTCGCGTCCTAATTTGGTAGCCTCGTTGTGCCTGAGGTAGGCCTAGCGACAAATAAGTTTGGAGAAATTCAGTGCTAATAATTGCCTCATTTCATTAATGTAAGAAATAAACGACCCAAAACGACACTAAATAATGTTACTAATGGCACTTGGCCTTATTACATTTAAAAGGAAAGCAAGTAAACCTAATATACTTGGTCCCAGAAAGACCCTCTCCAGATCGGATGCTATTGTCGATCAATTCTCCCAGCTCACGTAGGTTCAGCAGTAAGAATGCCCTTGCCCAAATACCCTCCTTCGTTTCCCTCAGTGTTCTGGCAGTCGGTGACTCTCTTTCTTATTTTCTGCAAAACAAAATATAGTTAGGCCGTTTCCCCCTCCAGGTTCGTCTATTCATACAACAATGATTAGCATATTGGCACTTATTTCTCCAAAATTAATGCACAAAATCGTGGTTGCGTCCATTGGGATTATAGAAAACCCGATGGACTTTTGGACGAGGCTTGTCTTAAAGGGTTATTATATGGACAACATAGTAACCCGGCTAGGTTTGATCATGATACATGCACAATTAATCAGAGTAAGGTTGCTATAGAGGTCTAGACTGGGACCCTCAAGCAGACAACTTGAGGGGAAAAGGCACGGAACCGTCGAACGCACCGCTGATCGACTAGTTTTACCGCAAATAAGCTTTTCCGAATTTAAGGGTAATAAATTGGAAGAGCGCAACAACTCATCAAGCGTTGCCATAGGATTTATTACGCACGAGTGGAATACGATGTGGAGCATAATTTATGCAACAATGAATAGCATGTTGTCAAGTATTTGCGCGTTAAAAAAAGGGTAAGTGCAGTGTTTAAATAACTGAAAGACAGTTACGGAGAAAGAAAACAAAGAGATAAATTAGTTTCAGGAAATGAGGGAAATCATAAATAAGCAGTTAAATCCAAATAAAGGGGAGGGTGCACGGGATAAAGCATGCTTAAGACTAATTCACAAAAATAAGTTCGTTATGGTAAGAGCCTAAAATGATCCCCAACAGAGTCGCCATGACGTCGCGCCCCCTTTTTTCCTTCACAGGGAAGCTCGGGTTTCGACATTCATGGAGGAAAAACTCTTTTCCTTTTGGGAATTGGGTGTTTGAAGAGTCTCCACCTAACGGATTAAGGTGCGTTAGGGCACCTAGAGCAATTAACTCATGTAACCATTTTGTATTACCGGAGATTAGGGTAAGGGCTCGAAATAACCTTGAGGGGAAGGTGTTAGGCACCCCTCGCGGTCCACAACGGTGGGTCCCGGCCGAACTTAAACTATGTGAATTAGTCATTTAACAAGTAAGCAGTCTTAGTACATATTTGCAAATAAGAGAAGTTTATATGGTCCAGCGCACACATGTAAGTAAAAGGAAGTTTAGACAGGTTAAACGCATATATGTAAAGAAAAAGAAACTTAGAAAGTTTAAATACATGTGAATTGGGAAAGGGATGTCCTAAGTTGATTAGCCTATATGATCAATTTGTGCAATGCCCGGTAATCCTCCTCAGCTAGAGGGGCTACACATGACATTAGCGCGCAGGTCGTCATATCCTTTTACTACCCATTACCCTCCCCTTAGTGGTTATAAGCGAGTTTAATTAACAAACTCTAAGCGTGCTTTACCCGTCCCTTCCTTATGGTCCCGGAAGAGTTTAGGACCTCTAGACTTAGGTAGTTCTAGACAATCCTAAGGTGCTTAAAAGGCAAAAGTCTAGGCGACAACAAATAACACATAGGACTGTCAGTTAAGGAAGCAGATAAAAGGCTCATATTTACCTCCACATATACATAGGCAGATAGGCAGCACGTCTCAAACAACTAATTATTTAAAGAAATTCAAAAAACCTAGGAACATGATATCTAAATGAACACTACAGAACAGAACATGCAGCATTTGTTTTAAGGGAAGTCGCAGAATCTTAACCAGTTTGCCTACTGGTTTTATAGCCTGACAATTTCGCAGAACCTGATTTCACAGTTATCTAACGGCATAGGGCTTGCCTGGGCGTGTATATGCAGTCAAAATCTGAGAAGCACTTAAACAAATTGAAGTCATTTCATCCTATAGGCATGCTGATCTAAGTGATGAATATATAGCAGGTGATTTTATACTGATTCATACCCGAATATGGTACCTATGTGGGGGCTGCTTTAGCCTACTTATTTTAGCGACATGTTTCAAAGCAGATATACATGTAGTCCTAAAACAGGATCTCTAATACACATGGAGTAGGTTATTTTATTTTAAACAGTATTAATAACCTAATGGCAGGATTTCTAAATGATAGTGACTTATGAGAATCAGAAGTGAAATGATGAACTATAACATGTGATATGCAGAAGCAGTAAATATGATTATCCTAAGACAGGGTATCTAATGCACAAATTTAGCATGGTTTAATGCGAGTAACCATAGCAATCCCAAAGCATGATATCTAATGCATCACAAAAACCTAAAACATAATTTCTACAGCAACTCATCATAATGTAGAACCTAAAACATGGTTTCTACGCAGTTTACCCCACAGAATCATATAGCTATCCTCCCCTTTTTACTAGTTACCCCAATGTCTGTTTACAAAGGATTATTACAAACCAGGATTGCATAAATTACATAAATGAAATATAAATTAGACTATCGGGAGCCTGATGCAGGCCCAAAATAAACCTGAGAGTACCAGGACTTCAGTGCAATCTCAAATGCCCAGAGATCTCATAGCCAACAAGTGTCCAAGTGTGTTAGAGTTCCCTAAGGACCTCAAGGATCCCGGGCAGTGCTCACACCAACACTTTCTCAAATAGGGACTGGTTATGTGCAGTGTGGAAGGGCCAGCCCTAGTATGCCAGAGTTCAGAGAGATCTCAAGGATCCCTAAGCATTACACATACCAGAGGGGCAGAACTTAATAATCTAAGAGTAAAGTGAGAGTGCTTGACACAGTTTGAAAGATTTAATGAAAACAGTATTATCACGTCCCAATTTCCCATCCGTTGGGTTTCGTGATGGCACCTAGTCTTAAGGACTAGGTAAGCCTAATAATTGCGGAATAAGAACCATGAATAATAACATCTAAAATTACTCTGAAATAGAATTCTTATACAATGAACATCTTCCTAAAACCTGGTAGTACAAGTCATAAGCTCTATAGATTTTTTTTCTTTTCGCTACCATTTTTAAACACCACCGTAAGGAAATAAGTACAGTAGTGAGTATATAAAATAAGAAGGTGACTCCGAAGCCTGCGAACGCTACAGCAGGTTTACCTTGAGTCTCCACCGCAACGAATAGCTACTATCGATCAAATACCTGGACCTGTACATAAAAATGTACAGAAGTGTAGTATCAGCACAACCGACCCCATGCGCTGGTAAGTGCCTAGCCTAACCTCGGTGAAGTAGTGACGAGGCTAGGACCAGACTACCAAATAAACCTGTGCAATATAGCATACAAAATAATAGGAAGCAGATAACAATGATGGCAACCAGTGATATAAATAGCAGGCAACAAGAACACCATAAATGCTTCTCAACAAATAATAAATACAAGTGCAATCAATTAATCGAGTCCTTAAAATATAAATATTTCACCTATAAATCCTTCAAGTAATAATTTCTAAGATAATATGCTTCTCAATAAATATATTTCGAATATATTCCTTCAAATATGTATCTTCCAAGTAAGCATCTTTCGAATATTATTCTTTCAAGTAAAGGTCACCTTGTGACGCCTCATTTCATAATCATAGATAATATAGGTATCAACCCACTTTCATATTTTCACGGCACCTCGTGCCCATATTTATATCTCAACCGCACGTACAACTCACGTGCCATTAAATAAAACCATAATATTTTCCCCGGCACCTTGTGCCCACATATTTCTATCTCACATTGCACAACAATATTCTCATGTTACTCAGTTCATAGGTTCCATAATCCAATACAATTAAGAACGTTCAAGGAGCCTCATTCCCTTAATATAAAGTAGAGTACAACTTCCGACCCAATTAGCAAATCAACAAGAAAAGATGAAGTTATTTTTTTTTTTCGAAATCATTTGATAAAGAAAATATCCTTTTCAATTAAAGTACAATATCGAATGAATTGTTACCTTTAATACGAGAATCAATAAATCAAAACATAGAAGAAATTCCTTTTTAAGTAAAGTACAACCTCAAACTTTTTAAGGAAAATTTAGCTGAGAAATCAATTGAGTTAAAAATGTAACAATTGTTGAAATTTGAAGTATTGAACATAAAAATAAATAAGGCGATGTATTGTAAACACTGTGGATTCCAACATAAAGGATCACAACAGTAAAGGGATCTAAACAGTTAATACACAGAAAGTGCACGGCATCACCCTTCGTGCTTTAACACTCTCTCATCAAAACAATACACGGCATCACCCTTCGTGCTTTACACTCTTCCTCACCCAAGCAACAAACACAAGGACAATAGGGTAAGGGAATCTATAACATCGAAATAAAATCAAGTAACAACAGAAAATCAGTAAATAAACGTAAAGGACAACATAACTCAAGTAGAATCAGGAAAAATTAAGGACAAGTGCACGGCATCACCCTTCGTGCTTTTACTCTCGTCCTCACCGTAAGAATCAATATAAACTGCACGGGATCACCCTTCGTGCTTTTACTCTCATCCTCACCATAAAATCAATATAATCGGCACGGAATTGTACATCGTGCGGCACAGCATCACCCTTCATGCTTTACACTTTTCCTCACAAAATCATACACGGCATCACCCTTCGTGCTTTACACTCTTTCCTCACAAAAATAATGCACGGCATCACACTTCGTGCTTTAACTCTCTTCCTCACCCAAACAACAATCACAAACAATAGGGCAAGAGAAAATAAATGAAATCACAATAAAATCCCGGCAAGGGAACAGTAGTACCACAATCAAATCCCGGCAAGGGAAACAACATCAAAATAATAACATCCCGGCAAGGGAGACAATATCATGATTCTCTCTCTCCTTTCTTATTTCACGTTTACTTCACAACTCAATTCACAACTTGAGCCAATGCTCTACAATGTTCAACGGTTCAATTCTCAACTTGAGCCAATGCTCTATAATGTTCAACAATTTAATTCTCAACTTGAGCCAATGCTCTACAATGTTCAACAATTCAATTCTCAACTTGAGCCAACGCTCTACCATGTTCAATTAACAATAATACTTCGACAAGTCATATTCCTCAATAGAAATTATCATATAGAGCATAAACAATACGAAACAGGGTCACATTAATCAAAGTATAAGACGCACGGGCATGCTTGACACCAACGTATAGATACTCGTCACCATGCCTATACATCGTACTCAACAAATAATACATAACAAATAGGACACAACTCCTAATCCCTCAAGCTAAGGTTAGACCAAACACTTACCTCGGTTTGCAACCAATTCAAAATTCCAAAAATCCTTTGCCTCGCGAATTCGTCCGAAGCTTCAAATCTAGTCATAATTATTCAATATATTCAATATAAATCGTACGAATTAATTCCATATGAAATTACTAATATTTCGGGTAAAATTCGAAATATATTTTAAAATTCAACAGTGGGACCCGCATCATGAATCCCGGAAGAACTTACGAAATCCGAATACTCGTTCCGATACGAGTTCAACCATACAAAAATTATCGAATTCCGACATCGGATTGCCTTTCAAATCCTCAATTAAAGTTTTGAAGTTTCTACCATTTTTTTAACCCAATCTTTACCTATTTGAACTCAACAATCTTCCCATAACCTTATTATTACAAAAATGTATAACTAATACTCAAACATCCATGAATCATCTTACTAATTACCCATTTCTAGTTAGATTTCGAAATTGAAGAATTGGGGAAAAAGAAATTCTTACCTCTTTGATGAAGATCTTGAGGGATTTCAAGGTTTGGACAAGATTTTGATGAACCAGAACACTTATGCTTCTTTATCTCTCTAAAAACGCTCTCCCATCTCTCTAAAACACCAGAAAATACCCAAAAATATGAACCCTAAACGAGTTAAATGAAATAGGGGTCGGGTCAGAAAAACCCGTTTTTGTACAGCCGCGCTGCATGGGGCGCCGCAGGGGACGGAGTGGTAATGAAAATGTGTTTAGAAACGAAACTGAAGGTGCTCTGATAATTTACACAGCCGCGCCGCATGGGGCGGCGCATGGTGCGGCGCGGTAGTGTAAAATTCTGCGCTGCTTTTGGTAATTTGGTCATAACTTCTGGTAGGAGTGTCCAAATGACGAACGGTTTGAAGCGTTAGAAACTAGACTTGAAGATATTTCATTTGATATGTTATGAATCATATAAAACCTTATGTATATGTATATATGCTCGTCCAAAGTGAGGTCTAGTGCGTACTCATTTGCAACTTTAGTCTATTATGAAATTTTCCAACTTGGCTTAGATTTAGGACTTTCCTTAGACCCCATATATCTTGTAGTAAACCTCGTAAACTTGCTATAATATCCAATTGGTATCCATCATAGTAATAGACCTCTTCCACATATAAAATAATATAATTAGAACAGGTCAACTTTCTTACTTCGCCAAAACGCGCCGAATTGTCCTATGGACTTCCAAACCCAATTTCGGACACACGTCTAAGTCCGAAATCACCATAAGAAGCTATTGACATCATTAAAATTCCAATTTGGGGTCGTTTGCTCAAAAGTCAACTCTCCGGTCAACTCTTTCCATTTGAGCTTCAAAAATAAGATTTTGATTTTTCTTATTTAACTCCGAATCTTACGAAAATCAAACTTGACTATACATGCGAGTCATAATGTGTATTACGAAGCTTCTCGGGGTCTTGAGCCGTTGAACGAGATGCAAATTCTTAAAACAAAAATTCGGGTCGTTACATCCTCCACCTCTTAAACAAATGTTCATCCTCGAACGTGCTAAGATTATTCTGAGGTTACCAAATTAATGTTTCTACTTTTACACATATACTCGTGGTTGATCCCACATTACCATATTCAAAATAAGTTCGACAATTCCATTTCAATTGAGGCTATTTCTCTTACCCATATTTGTAAACTTTAAGACCAAATTTCTTACACTTCGAACATTTTCAAAAAGGTCCGATTTTGACATCATCACACGATCTTAGTCTCACCTGGCTATAGCAACTCGTGCCTACGTAGGCATCAACTTTTTAATAGTGCTTAACGGTTGTTACAAGTATAGAGACGACTCTAAGAGTGAAAAGGTTTTCTGAAATAGAAACTAGTTTGGTAGTGAAAAACAGTTTGAGAAGAGTACCAAAACACTTTTGAAAACAGCAAACAATCAATTGGTCATAAAACATCCAGATTCAGAAACACTCAACAAACAAATCTCACACAGGGATAAAGGGATTGGGGACACATAAGAGTCACATTGGGGTACATGCTTAGGGTATAGAGGACACATACAGACCACAACTGCATAAAACACTTAGGGTCTTAGAGACTTAGCAGGTTAGTCATGGACAGTAAACAGTTAAGACATAGATCACAGATGTAAAATAGAAAGCGGGACATGTCTTGAACAAGATTAAATATACAGGCAGGGTCAATCACATACATCAAATAACCAACATGATCGCATAGTTAAAGGATTAAACAGATATTCACAAACAGGCTGGTTAAGTATCAAATAGCTAGGTAAAGTGTAGACATGCTAATGATACATTGAACAGGACAGAATTTAGACGCGCTAAGTAAAGAAGTAAACAGGAAGACAGGTTGAATTCATAGTCAATGAACTAGTGCATGAATGAAACACATAGGGTTTGGGTTTCAAAATTTAACTAGAGACATACCAGTTAAAGAAAAGAGTGCAGAATATAAAGCAGGTGTAGTTCCAATATCTAGCCTTTTCAGCCGGCTAGACCAAGAGTTATCATAAGTAGCAGAGAAAGAGTTTGAGTGTGAGTGTGTGTTCTTGTAACTTGTGTTCGTGTGTTAAGAAGTAAAACAGAGGAGTTTATATACTAGTTCAAGAGTAGAGCAAATAAGGTAAAGGAATCAATAGTCAGCAATTAAGGGATCACAAAATCAATCACACAAAGAGGTTCTGCACAGTCTTCCCCTTAATTAAGGGCAATTAGCCAACGTTAATGACAAGAACTAATTAAGGCAAGAGGTTCAAATCCGGTTAAAGAAAGGAGTAAAGAATCAGAGGTCTAATTAAGTAAAGGAGTTCAAATCAAACCTAATAAAGAACTTCAGAATAAAATAATCAGGGGTTTAATTAAGGGAAGAATCATGTAAAGGAATCGGTAAATATACAGCAATCAAATAAGGCAAGAACAACTAATTAGGGTCGCAATCGTAGAAACATGCAAGACTTAAGAGTATAGATTCTTAATAGAACAAATCAATCAACCAGATTAACAACGATTCTGGAAAGAATATATCGATTCCCATAAATAAAGTAGGCTAAGTAAAACTTTATAAACACAGAGAAGTTAACTGGAAAATTGATTCAAAAACCCTAACAGAGAATAGTTAGGGCAAAAATCACAGAGCAATGCATTTGACGAAGGAAATCGTGTAGGTCAAAGATACAGAGTGAATCAATTCAACTGGTAACATTGAAAACTCAGAATCGAAGCAAAAAATTAGAAAATCAGAGTTTCACATAAATCGACTAGGGTTTAAGAAACCTTTGCGTCAATCAGTCAAGAACACTAAAGGATAATCGGTTAAACATTTAAAAATCAGAAAGACCTTGAGAAAATGACTTATAATAAACCCTAGTTCAGGAAAAACGGGAAATCAGTTGAAAACCAGAAAACTTTCAAGGACATGTGAAATATGTTCGATTCATCTCAGATCTGTACAGATCTAAGAAGATCGGAGACCAAAAGTTAGGGTTTTTAGAAAGTGCAATAGAGACGAGAACATAGGCTTAGAAAACCATGGATTCGTAGCAAAATAAGAAAGGTTTCTTACTCATGGTCGAGCAAACGACCTGAAACAGGCAAAGTAATCAAAGCTGCAAACCAGGCCACCTAGGTCCCTTGAGATCTTCTCAAGGATCTAGGAAATAAACTATGGCAAGTAGGAGGCCAGCATAGGCCTGAGATAACAAAGAAACATTATAGAACGGAGGGCTAAGCCGGTGACGGCGCCTGAGGATTAGGGTTTAGGTCTCAGAGAGAACGGAGAGGAGAGGATTCGAGGGCGGTCTAGGATTAGGGGTCATTTGGAATAAAAAAGGAAAGGAGGAACGATGGTCGTTGATCTCTGTGATCAACGGCCAGGATTAGAGGGGTTTGCGGCCGGGTAGAGGTCTCTAGGTTTGGGCTGGGGTGGATTTGGGCCAAGTCTTAGTGGATTAGGTCCAAAAATTAGAGAAATTAAAAGGCTATTTGTTAAATACCCAAATAATTGATAAAAAATA
>NW_017675610.1:29616-63567 GCF_001879085.1 Nicotiana attenuata | reverse complement strand
GGAAATCAGTTGCGACAACGGGCGACAGTTCATCGGCCAGAAAACAACAGAGTTCTTCGACAAATGGCATATTAAGCGAATACTCTCCACGCCATATCACCCCGCCGCCAACGGCCAAGCAGAGTCTTCCAATAAAACCATACTGAACATACTGAAGAAGAAACTCGAGGAAGCCAAAGGGCTATGGCCCGAGCTACTGCCGGAAGTGTTGTGGGCACACCGGACCTCACCAAAATCCTCCACAGGAGAAACACCGTACTCACTGGTCTACGGAACCGACGCGGTCATACCAGTCGAAATCGGGGAACCAAGCTTGAGGTATTCATATACCAGCGGAGCAGAGAACGACATAAACAGACTTCAAGACCTCGATGAGGCCGAGGAAAGAAGAGAAATGGCCCACATAATAATGGTGGCTCAGAAACAACAAGTCGAAAGATACTACAACAAGAGAGCCAAAATAAGAGCACTCAAAGTGAGAGACTACATCCTCAAAGCCAAAACATTGGCATCAAAAGACCCAAGCGAAGGAAAAGTAGGCACCAACTGGGAAAGACCCTACAAAATCACAGCAGCAGCAAGTAAAGGAGCTTTTCAATTGGAAACAATGGAAGGAAAAATGCTCCAAAACAATTGGAACGTCGCCCACCTCAAGTATTTCCATTTCTGAAAGGCGCTCCCGAGTCGCACTATTTTTCCCTTACCCGAGTTTTGTCCCAATTGGGTTTTCTCGGGGAGGTTTTTAACGAGGCGGCAGAGGGGGCACCCGGAGATATTTGCGGAACAAGTTTATCATACCATCCACTCCATACGCTCTCCTGACTGGCTGACAAAGGGACTGAACTAGCATGATCTCCAATGTATAAACGGCTAAGGCCATCTCCAATGAATGAACGGCTAAGGCCATCTCCAATGTATAAACGGCTAAGGCCATCTCCAATGTATGAACGGCTAAGGCCATCTCCAATGTATGAACGGCTAAGGCCATCTCCAATGTATGAACGGCTAAGGCCATCTCCAATGTATAAACGGCTAAGGCCATCTCCAATGTATAAACGGCTAAGGCCATCTCCAATGTATGAACGGCTAAGGCCATCTCCAATGTATGAAAGGCTAAGGCCATAGACAGTATTATGGCTAAGGCCATCGTCGTCAACAAATTGACCCAGCTCGACTGCGACAAATAAGTAATTCGACGACAGTCGAAGTTACGTACATGGCTAAGGCCATCGACAGTATTATGGCTAAGGCCATCGTCGTCAACAAGTCGACCCAGCTCGACTGCGACAAACAAGTAATTCGACGACAGTCCAAGTTACGTACATGGCTAAGGCCATCGATAGTATTATGGCTAAGGCCATCGTCGTCAACAAGTCGACCCAGCTCGACTGCGACAAACAAGTAATTCGACGACAGTCGAAGTTACGTACACGGCTAAGGCCATCGATAGTATTATGGCTAAGGCCATCGTCGTCAACAAGTCGACCCAGCTCGACTACGACAAACAAGTAATTCGACGACGGTCGAAGTTACGCACATGGCTAAGGCCATCGACAATATTATGGCTAAGACCATTGTCGTCAATAAATCGACCCAGCTCGACCACTACAAACAAGTAATTCGACGACAGTCGAAGGTACGTACATGGCTAAGGCCATCGACAGTATTATGGCTAAGGCCAATTGGACCTAACCGTCGCCAATCCTGTCCGACTACGACGAAAGGCACTCAACTAACAAGTGAAGTGATGCCATTATTAGCTAAAGCCACCACTATTTAACGTCAAAGCCGCATCCTATCGACGGATAACACAGACAACGTTCGAGAAACACACTGAAAATCCTACAAATGAGCATCCGCTCTGCGGAGACAAGGTACCGAAAATAAAAGATACAAAAGGAAAAGAATGGCAGCAAAAGTACGGCTTTCATTATCATTCAAAAAATGCATGTACACCTGACCTTACAAAAGGTCCCACTTACATTCCAAAAATACAACAAAATAAAATATATACAAGTCCTAAGAGGCTTCGCCGCTTCGCCCGTCACCCCCAGCGTGACCGCCAGTCTGCTCTTCGTCCCCCGCCTGACCGACATCTTGTTCATCGCTGCCCCCGGGTTGATAAGTTGTAGAAATCCAATAGCCGGATTCTAGACGGTTGACGTCTTCGGAGTTATAGCCCGCTCGGTCTGGGGAATCAGAACTATACCCACAAGTTTCACGGGCTATGCGCCGTTGCTCCTGAACCTCCGCCTCAGTGGCTCGTCCCGCAGCTAAGAACTCCTCGAATACGACCAATCTGGCCTCGGCGTACACCCACATATCATGCGTCTCACGATGCGCATCCTCATCAGGCCTTGGTGCAGCAGTCCGTTTAAGGACTTCAATCTCAGCCGCCTTGGCATCGAGTTCTGCGGTCAAAGTTGCGACCTTGATCCGCAAATCAGCAGCTTCCGCCGCTACCCCACGGCCAACCTCCAACTCTTCTTCCTTAGACTGGAGAAGAGTCTCCAGCTCAATGTTCCGAGCCAGAGCAGTCATCAGCTGCTCGTCGACCTGCTCCAGCTCGGCCACCCTCCGTTTCAATTGGGCCTCCGACTGTTCGAGCCCCTCACGAAACACCCAAAATTCTGGGTCCTGCTTGAGCAGGTCCGCCAGCGCCCGATGCTTGGTGCGGCACCGATGGTATTTCTTCGCCATCTTGTTGAAAGTGGCTGCCTTCTTGTGCGCCCGCCGCCTCCTCTCCACTTCCAAAATAAGAGTCTAGAAAGGAGAAGAAAAAGAGAAAAGACAGGTCACTACGCATCGCAGTTAGCCCTACGGCACACAGAGAAAACTGAAAGCTACCTGCAAGGCCGCGCCAGCGACCCTCCGAGATAGGTCCCCGTCACTAACACCCTCCAACATTTCACGCTCAGCAGCCGCACATAACAGGTTCATATCCGCTGCAGCCTGCTCACTGTGTTGCAACAGGTTATACCCTCCTGGGATCATAATTCGGCGGTTAGACCTACCCGCCGTCATCTCCACGTGGGCTGGACCCCTCATCAACCCATCTGCATCTCCACGGGCGGCCTCAGTATCCGCCCCCGCGACACCATCGCCCACTTCTTCAACAGCGCCCGACGAACCGCTCTCCGGAACACGGGCTGGGCTGGCATCGGCAACAGCTCTCCTTTGTGGAGCCGACCTCCCAGAACGGATAGCGTCGGCCATAAAAATCGGCCTCGATACTTGACGAGGTTCACTTAACCGCTCGCCTTCAATCGCTGTCCCCTTGCCCGTTTTTAACCGCCGCCTCTTTCTCTCTGGCGGCTTCTCACCTTCGGAAGTCTCCTCCGTAAGCCACGGGGACGGCACTGAAGGAATCGCTTCACTTGCAGACGCTGCCATAGGCGCAGCCTCCTGCTGAGGAACCTCTGAAGCGCCATCGCCAAACGAGCCGCAGGGTACGTCTTCACCATCAGAGTCGGTCTCCGCCCTAGGCGAGGCAACAACGGCCTTCTTCTTCTTGGGGGCGCTCCGACCTGCCAACACGAGTAGGTTAGGTAACAGAATCAAGGGAGTTTCCAAACCAAGGCCGAAGAATTACCTGTCGGGTCGTACTGTTGAAGAAATGCAGCCCAGGTACGGCATTCCTCCGCATAAGGTAGTAATCTTTCCACACATGATTTAATATCATCAATAAACTGGGGTGGAGAAGCCCTCGCTACAAAAAAAAAAGAGAGAAAAGAATGAAATCACGGTGGCCAAATGGTCAAGGTTGCAAACAATCATTAATCCTGCAAATAAAGGTACTCACGATCTGGGTTCCACCTTTCCCGGAATCCTTCAGGCTTAGACACCAGGTGCTCCGTCCTGATGTAGAAGTACCTACGCCAGACGAGGCGGTTGGCCTTGTCGTCAGCCCTAACTACCTAACCCTTTGTACCACGACTTTTCAATTGCAACATGGTACCCCTTAGGTAACCAGGGCTGAATAACTGTAAGAGATGGTGAACTGAGACGCCGCACTCAGCCTTAGCCGCGTACGTGGTCAGAATCCTGCACACCTTCAAGGTGTAAGGAGTAAGCTGAGTCGGGCACACATTGTAAAAGCGGCAAAGCTCCTCCGCTAGAGGGAATATCGGGAGACTATAGCCGATCAAAAATGGGTACTCGTAAAATGTGCAGTACCCAAGCCTGTGAACATTGGCGTAGTCCGTCCCAGCCGGAGCCATTTCCACATGGTCCGGAATGTTGTGTGTCACTCGAAGGTCGTCTAGATGAGATTGCAGTAAATCGCTACGCTCCCGAGGAAGGGCTGGACTTTTCGTTTGAAAATCCCTTCGAATATGCATGTCCTTTGAGAGGACGTTGTCTACAGAAAGGGGAACGAGGGTCTTTTTTACTTCCTCCCCCTCACCGCCAGAGGAAGGTGGAACCCTAGATGGGTCAGTGTCCTTGGTCTTTTTGCCACCTTGACTACGTTTTACCACGATGATTCTGTTTGGGAAATAACGCACTAACGACGAGAAATATGACTCCAAAAGAAGTGGAGGAATCCCAACGAAATAACAGTTACAGAAAAGAAAGACAAAGGAGTAAATCTGAAAATGCTTTCCGAAGGTTTGAAAGTTGAATCGAATCGAACCTCTCTCCTATTTATAGGGATAAGTTGCGCAGAAATCGAAGAGTCATGATTCAAAACATGCGCGGGAAACCAAAATGTCGCATCATCCTCTGAACCGCCTCGGGGGCAAATATAATAATGACGCATACAGGCGATGACGTCATTCCAAAAAGAAAGCCACGCGTCAGTGGCTCAACAACATCATACATTTTACCTCATTCATGTTGCCGCCCCTGGTCGAGGTCAAATTCTCCTAAGCCGAGGCTTGCATTTCCGCCCATTGAAGACATCTACCGAATGCGTCTCCAACGAGCGGAGGGACTAACTGTATAGGGTCAAATTTGACCGTCAGCGTCCCTACGCCAATGGGTACGCCCAGTGAGTATACGCCGACTAACGTAAGGGTACGACTTGGACGTGGGGACAAAAGCGACATCGTTTAGGACTCAGTGTCTTCACTAGGAAAATATTACCTATTTTTGTAACTTTTTTATTATTTCGAGGAAGGTCTCTTATTATATAAGGGAGACCTTCACATTGTAAGGGGGGGGGGGGATTCTGAAAGAATACAAGGCTCTCATTTTCTCATACTCTCTCTCTATCGCTATCTATAACGAATACTTTCTCTTGAGTTCATATTATCACTATTAGATCTACAACAACAACTTCATTTTTCATCTCTAGGTCTATTATATTTGATTACGATTTACCCTTTCTTACTTTTGATTGTTTTTAAGCTTGCAATGTATATCGATAATTTTGAGCCAAACAGATACCTCTTAATGTTTATAGTAAAATATCTAATTTTGGTTACCTCCTACCCCTAAGCCACTAAATACGCTATTCAGTTACACTATTTTCTTTCTCTCTCTACTTTGATACATGCCATTCTCTTCCCCCATTCCCTGAAAACACGATGTTTAATCTCAAAATTCCTCTCACCCACATCACCTACCATTACTCAAAAACCACATGTTCTCTCCTCCCCTGCACTTTCAGACGACCCTTCAGATCTTCAACATAAGGGAAGGGAGGTCCAAAACACAGAAACGGAGAGAAAAAAAGAGAGGACGCAGTAGATTTCGAACCATATGAAGATTCATCTTCATTATTGTCTAGTAAATAGATGAAGAATCACAGTCAAAATTAAAACTTCGAGACAGTGGATTTTGAGCCAGAGGAAGACAATATGAGGGACGAAGATCTGTTGGGTTTATGGTTTTTGCGATGAAAAGAGTTGCTGGTTCTTGGTTTTTGCGCTGTATTTCATTGTCTTTTTTTTTATTGTAATTCAATTTATCTCGCTGTATTTTCATGTATTTCATTGTATTCGCTGTCTTTTTTTCATTGTATTTCAATTTATCCTGCTGTATTCTATGTATTTCATTGTATTCACTGTCTCGCTATATGCCATGAATGTATTCATATATTTTTTTTAATTAATATAATTTATGTATTCAGATGTATTATATAATTTCTCTGAAGATTGCTATATTTTTGGGGTATTTTTCAGTTGAGAATCTTTTTTGTAACTAGAAATACAAAATTTGTGTGTTATAATTGAGTTTGTTGAGTTATATTAGGAGTCTATTATGTTAATTGATTCACTTTCCGTTTAAAAACAGTGTAATCCCCTGTTTCACGCCGTGAATACAGTCGAATACAATAATCTGTCCAGCTGTAATCCCATGTTTCACGCCATGAATACAGTCGAATACACTCGAATACAACAACTGGTTAGCTGGACTTCCCTGATTCACGCCTATTTTTGCTACTGTATTCATGAATACAGTAGCTTAAATACATCTAATACATCTTATAACAACAGAAAACGTATCTACAATCCGTAATATAGCAAATGGTATCTATAGATAGCAAATTACCACTAAAAGATAGTGCTTTATGAAAATTTCTCTAAAAATAACATGCAACAATTGATAACTATTTATATAAGTATAATTTGCTAATTTAGAATTTAGGAAACGCTATGTATTGTCTTCTTGGAGATTGATAAATGATTCGATGGCTTTTTATTACATATATAGTAGTGCGAATTACAAGTGTTAAATGACAAGGGATACTTGACACGTCGAAAGAATCTATCCATCCGATACCAAGTTCAACTAAACTCGTAACTTCTGACATAGAACATAAATTTCTGTGAAAAAATTTATTAAAATTGCAACAAATAATAAATATGAACTCATAACTTTAAAAGTATAATAAGTTCAACGTAAAATCTCAAAGACTGAAATCATAAAATTTAAATTCCCTGCTTCCAAGCAGTGGCGGAGCCACATTCAACCAAGGGGTGTCAACCAACACCCCTTCGCCGGAAAATTACACTGTATTGTTAGATAATTTTTTATTTTATTTTATGTATATTTACTATACATTGACTCCCATTAATTTTAAGGTATATTTAAATTCTTATATTTTGATACCCTTTAGTGGATTTTCTAGCTCCGCCGCTGCTTCCAAGTTACAAAACTCGTTATCTGTCATTCTCATTGACTCGTGTGCTTTTTAAAACTCGTTTTGCCTAAAGAGTGGCAAAGTGGAATGACAAAACCTGATTCAGTGAATACAAATATACAACGAACGTTAACACAGCGTGGAAAAACATTAACATACATCAAAGGTAGATTAGTGAACCCTGACGCAACAACTTGTCCACAATATAAAGTTTAAATTATGATAGAGTTTAACTTATAAATCACCTTCATTTAAGGATAAATACATGTAAATATTCATAATAATGAAAATTATTACATGAGAATAAGGTAGGAAATCTATTACAACAAATTAAATCGCACTGATAATTAACACTATTAGTACATATAAAATAAATGCATTATAATATCCGATATTATAAGTTAATCCAAACAGTGATGAAGCAAGGATTATTCATTAAAGGTAGTCAAAATATAAATTAAGAAATAAGTTTAGTGAAAGAATTTAATTTGTCGAATATATATATATATATATATATATATATATATATATAATAGGAAAAATTTCACATAAGAACAATTGGGCTCCCTACTTTTCAAGTTTATAGCCCATATTTCAATTTACAATCAACTAGCCCAAAAATAATAGGCTAATACTCATCATTCAACTCCAATAGGTTCTCGAAATTACTATTTAATTTTTAAAAAAGATTGCTCAATCTATTAAGTTAACTTTCGAATCAGTAACTGTGACTCAAATATTAGTTCAACAAACCAAATCCACTTGGGTAGTGAAAATTAGATTTTTAACAAGTTTAAAAATGTGGGTTTATATTCCAAATTTGATTTCGTGAGAATTTTGGAGTGTGTATTACTTAAACTTGTTAGAAATAGTATAAGGAGGTTGTATATAAAATTTGAAGTCATTTAATGGAGATTTGGACTGGTTTTGAACAAGAATTGCAAATCGTGGAAGACGTTCGTCTACAACGTTTGTATAAAGGTGTATAAAAATATATAATAGTGTATAAGATGTATTTATACACTATTATACAAGATTATACAAAAAACTGATTTCGTCTTCTTACATGCGTCTTTTCTGAAATTTAACTCAAATCCTGCTCAAATCTACTCCAAATCATTTCAAATTTAAATCTTGAACTCCTTTTGATATTTGCAATCAATTGGAACAACACCCAATCCAAACAACTAAGAGAACTCAAAAAATCATATTTTCGAAAGCAAAGCTTTGAATGGCCTTCAATGGTGGACTTCTACCTTTCAATTTTCTTACATTGTAACCAGGTGACACAGGGTGAGAAACAGAAAATTCTCAGCGCCTTGAAGCATATGTAGAAGGTGCGAGAAGAAGAGAGAATGAAAGCAATGGTTGTGAGAATACATATTTAACTCCATAGCTTTTAGAAACAATGATTATAAGAACAAAGATTTTGAATTTGCCAGTACTTTCAAAATATGTACAATATGGGCTAGGTAAGGTAAAACTTAAAAACATCGGCCATTTTTGTTATGGTGTGAAGTCATGTGTATTTTCTTGGAATTCTTTCATTTAAAAAATAATTTAACTACACAATATAATTTTCCAACGCAGAAGATGTCGATTCACTACTAGAAATCTGGTAAAAAGCGACCACAAAAAGCGATCAAAGTTGGTCGCTTATATGCCTAAAAGCGACCAAAAAGCGACCAAACATGCCTGGTCGCTATATTGCTGGTCCCTTTATTTTAGGGACCAAGCGACCAACTTTGGTCTCTAAGGTAAAATGACCAAATATTCCGGGTATTGACTATAGCGACCAACTTTGGTCGCTTTATTATTTTAATAATATAATTTTGGCGATCAAAGTTGGTCTCTAAATGTAAATACGTTATTTATTTATTTATTATTAATCATAAAAAAGCGACCAACTTTGGTCTCTAATCCAAATATTATATTTTAAAATTTGGAAAATAGAGACCAAGGTTGGTCGCTATTTTATTAATTTTTTTAATTTTTTTTAAAAATAAGCGACCAAAGTTGGTCGCTAATTTCAAGATTTTTTTTTAAATATAAGCGACCAACGTTGGTCGCTATTTATCCAGAAATTATTTTTTTAATGGAATAGCGACCAAGGTTGGTTGTTTTTTTAGAAATCTGGGTAAAAAGAGACCAACTTTGGTCGCTATTGCCCAGAAAATTATTTTTTTTAAATGAAAAGCGACCAAAAAGAGACCAAAGTTGGTCGCTTTTCTGGGTATTGTTTTGGCAGAAACTGCCTGTTTTAGCAGCTACTGTCACGACCCAAACCCCGCACTGGTCGTGATGGCGCCTCTCGTGAAGACGAGGCCAGCCAACTAACCCAACTCGTCTTTTCAAAAGTAGTTAAACATAATTAAACAGCTTAAAATATGACTTAATAGTATTAATTAGCGGAAATACAACCCAACACAGCCCTAATCGGGGTGTCACAAGTCACGAGCATCTATAAGAATGTAATTACATTTACAAGTCTAGAAATACACTGAACAGGAATAATGAATAACATAGAAAGAAACGGTGCTGCGAACGCTGGCAAACACCTCGCTAGACTACTACAGCTCTGCCTCCAAACAGCCAATACTCGCTACCGGGTGAATAAATACCTGCAACTGCACACGAGGTGTAGGGAGCAAAGTGAGTACTCCAACTCAGTGAGTAATAAAGGTAAATAACAACTGAGCAGTAAGAAATCACGTAAAGCAACCAACATGCTGTATAGAAGCAGGGTACAATCCTTTGAGAAAACATTGAAGCTGTGAAATCTTTAGAAATATATTGGCCCAGTTTAAATCTCTTTTGAAAATGATCTTTTCAACAGTTACGAAACGATTTCAAAACAGTTAGTGTTGATAAGCACAGAAAAAAATCCACCCCTGGGGCACAAATACCGCAGTATAACAGGTAAAAAGGCAAGTAATTATGCAAGATGAGCACATAAAAGTTCGCCCCTCGGGCAATATCTCAAAACAGTACCAGCCCCTCGGGCTCACTCTCAGAAACACTATCAGCCCCTCGGGCTCTCTCTCAGATCACTCTCAGAACGGTATCATATAGTAACCGTTGCGGCGTGCAGCCCGATCCACATATCGTCGACGACGCTCACTAGGGGTGTGCAGAATCCGGGAGGGGCCCCTTACGGCCCAAGCGCAATATCAAGCCACCTCGTGGCATATAACATAAGGCCTGAAAGCCTTCTCACATCACTCACAAGGCCTGAAAGCCTCCTCACATAACTCACAAGGCCTGAAAGCCTCCTCACATCACTCACAAGGCCTGAAAGCCTCCTCACATCACTCACGAGGCCTGAAAGCCTCCTCACATCACTCACAAGGCCTGGAAGCCTCCTCACATCACTCAACATATCATCACATATGGCCCCCGGCCTCACTCAGTCCAGAAAACATCATAAGCCCCTCGGGCATCAATAAAATAGTAGTGCTCAGCCCAAACAATAGTGGAAATATCATTTAAGTCTCAAAGTTCAATTAAAGCGGCTGAGTTTGTAAAACAGTATAATCAACAGGACTGAGTTCAAGTAGTATATCAAAATAGTGAGGAAACAGTGATAAAAATCCCCGAAGGGTTCAGATAATTGGCACGAAGCCCAAATATGGCAATCAGCCCAAATCATGATAATAACAAATAAGTTTCAGTCAAATACGCGGTAAAATCATCAATCGGGACGGACCAACTCACAATCCCCCAACGGTGCTCTACCCAACGTCGATATCCGGCGTGCAAGTCACCTCAATATAGCACTACGGTGTGCAATCCGGGGTTTCAAACCCTGAGGATATCATTTACAATCATTACTCACCTCGAACCGGCGAAATATCTAGCTCGCGACGCCTTTGCCCCTAAAATCGGCCTCCACGAGCGTCGAATCTATCCAAAACCAGAACGAATACGTCACAATATGCCAATGGGACAATACCCAATCGAAAACAATCGAAAATTATTAAAAATCTCGAAATTGGCAAAACCCAAGCCCCGGGCCCACTTCTCGAAACTCAGAAATTTTCACATCAACGGGTTCCTTATCTCCTCACGAGTTTATACATACCAAAAGTACTAATTTCCGATAACATTTCGACCCTCAAATCCTCAAATATATCCAAGAGGGTTTTCAAACCTTTCCAACTTAAAATCACTAATTACATGTTACAAAATAACAATGGATTAAGGTAATCTAACCAAAATTGAGTTAAGAACACTTACCCCGATGTTTTTCTTGAAAATCTCTCGAAAAATTGCCTCACCCGAGCTCCTGGTCCAAAAATGGAAGAGTGAGACGAGTTTGGACTTTATTCTGCTGCCCAGGGATTTGTTCTTCGCGTTCGCGGTCCTCCTCTGGCGTTCGCGAAGAACAAAATTTCCAAAAGTCATTTTTCAAACTCTTCTCGAGCAGCCTCTAGTATAATGGAAATAACTTTTGCTGCAGATGTCCAAATAACTATTATAATATGTTTCTGGAAACTAGATTCAAAGCGCTACAACTTTTGTTTTTGAATCATCTCAAAATTCGTTGTAGATTGAGAGATACGAGCCTCCGAAGTAAGACCTGCGCAACAGAATTTCTTCTTCTTCGCGAACGCGAGTCCCTCTTTGCGAACGCGAAGAACAAAATCCCAGAAGCCAAATCCTTCTTCGCGAACGCGTGGGGACCCTGGCGGACGCGAAGAACAATACCAGATACCATCTTCAGCTATTGCAAAACAGCCCGAAATGATCCGAAACCACCCCGAAACACACCCGAGGCCCTCGGGACCTCAACCAAACACACCAACATATCCCATAACATTATTCAAACTTCTTCCAACCTTCGGAACGCTCAAAACAACATTAAAACACCAAATTTGCATCGGATTCAAGCCTATGAATTTCAAGAACTTCCAAATTTCGTTTTTGATCAAAAATCCAACCAAACCACGTCTGAATGACCTAAAATTTTGCACACACATCCCAAATCACCTAACAAAGCTACTGCAACTCCCGGAATTCCATTCTGACCCTCAGATCAAAATCTCACCTATCAACCGGAAATCGCCAAAATACTAACTTCGCCAATTCAAGCCTAATTCTAAACCGGACCTCCAAAACCAATTCCGATCACGCTCCTAAGTCACAAATCACCTAACGAAGCTAACCAAATCATAGAAACTCCGATCCGAGCTCATATACAAATAAGTCAACCCTTGGTCAAACCTTTCAAATTCGAAGCTTTCAACTGAGACTGTTCCTTCAAATTCATCCCGATTCTCCTGAAAACCAAAACCAACGATCTACATCAGTCATAATACATTACACGGGGCAAGTCATGCCCGGGAACTGGCGATCAAAGTGCAAAAGCACAAAACGACCGGTCAGGTCGTTACATCCTCCCCCACTTAAACATACGTTTATCCTCGAACGTGCCCAAAGTTGTTCCAAAACCCAACCAATCGCTGAATAACCTTACCATGTATATACCCGGGGGTGATCTCACGTCACCCTATCACGTATAGGTCCGATAACACATTGTAACTGAAACTTCACCATCCAATCTAGCCCATAAGCCATAGAACCACATTCCACTTTCCGAAATCATACACAAGATCAGAACCTCACATCTCTATTCAGAATAGGCCTGAACTAGCTGAAATAACCCATACCTGCAACCTCAGGTGCAATTATATGATATACCACATAACTTAAACACTCGAAACGATCACTTCTATTCACAGCAGCTGCACACAACACCCGAATACCGGTAGAAAACCTCTTATCAACTAAGGTCTTATTCCAACACTTCAATATACTGCTAATGATAAATGAAACATGCAATTAACCGTAACCATCTCTCAGGTCAACCATTCATGAAGTCACTTCCTTTTTGGCTAATACCACAGCAGATTTCCGAGCCGAACCTCGATATTATCCTTCCAACAAGCTGAAATCAAATCCGTCCGTATTCATTAATGACCCCAACGATCACCTCTAATCCAACACACCTCTCTGGTGACATGACACATCAATACAGGCCTAAACCACAACTTACATAATTCGCACACCAATAAGAAATGGTCTGAATATCCTCAAATCATGAAAATGACCCCCAGACGAAAGAGCTGTACCTCAAGCTCATCAGTACCATCACAACACAAAGCTGAGACCTCGTCTCACATTATAGAAATAGAAATATTCAGCCCAAACTTCATTAAAAATATTAATAAAGTTTCAAGTTTGAGAAAAGGTGGCTGAGTTTGCAAAATAGTATTAATTACTAGAACTGAGTTCAATAGTATGTAAAAATGGTAAGAAACCAGTAATAGCAATCCCTGAAGGATTCAATCAGTTGGCACGAAGCCCAAATATAGCAATCAGCTCAACTTATAATGATAATAAGTAAATTTCAGTTAAATACACAGTATATTCATCTATCGGGACGGACCAAGTCCCAATCCCCAACGGTGCTCTACCCCACGCTCGCTATCTGGCGTGTAAGTCACCTCAATATAGCACTACGATGTGCAAACCCGGGGTTTCGAACCCTCAGGACATCATTTACATCTATTACTCACCTCAAGCCGGCCAAAATCCTAGCTCGCTATGCCCTTGCCTCTCAAATCGACCTCCTCGCGCGTCGAATCTGACCAAAATCACAACGAATACGTCACAATATGCCAATGGAACAATACCCAATCAAAAACAATCGAAAAAATCAAAAATCTCGAAATTAGCAAAACCCGAGCCCCGGGCCCACTTCTCGAAACTCAGAAATTCTTACACCAACGAGTTCCTTATCTCGCCGCGAGTCTATACATATAAAGAACACCAAAATCAGAGTCCAAATGACCCCTCAAAACCCAATTTGAAATATTAAAACTCAAGCCCTAGTTCTTCCCCTTTTTGCTAAGTTTTCATGAATTTCTAGGTTGATTCTACAATTAAATCATGTTTT
Source organism: Nicotiana attenuata (assembly GCF_001879085.1). Classification (NCBI taxonomy): domain Eukaryota; kingdom Viridiplantae; phylum Streptophyta; class Magnoliopsida; order Solanales; family Solanaceae; genus Nicotiana; species Nicotiana attenuata. Next base: position 49,522 of record NW_017675610.1, on the reverse strand, counting down.
TAGTTCATAGAACTCACCTCCAATCAATCCCAGTCGAAACCCTCTTCAATTCCCGTCCAAAAGCTCTCAAGGATGCTCAACAATGGTGAAAATAAGACTTAGTTCGCGGATGAAATGTTAATAAAAACACTTCTGCCCAGCTGGTATTTACTCTATGTGAACGCGAGGGCTCTCTCGCGTTCGCGATGAACAAAGCTTGCCTCTGACCAAATTACCCTTCGCGAACGCGAGGGCTCCACCCGCGAACGTGAACCTTCAGCTGCTCCAACTACGCGAACGCGTGATTGTGACGACCCGGCCCGTCGTCACTTGAGTTACCGCCCCGTTTTCACCATATTATGTTTCTCTATGCTTCATTATCGGTATTTGAGGTAATCGAGTTGGATTGGTTTGGTTGTGGTAGGAAATGAGACATTTAGTCTCTTTAAGGAAAGCTTGTTTTGGAAAAGTCAACTGGAAGTTGACTAGTTAGTTAGAGGGCTCGGATGTGATTTCTGGTGATTCGGTTAGCTTCGGGGGATGATTTGTGACTTAGGAGCATGATCGGAATTGGTTTTGGAGGTCCGGTGTAGAATTAGGCTTGAATTGGCGAAGTCAGTATTTTGGCAAATTCCGGTTGGTAGGTGAGATTTTGATCCGAGGATCGGAATGGAATTCCGAGAGTTGCAGTAGCTCCGTTAGGTGATTATGGATGTGTGCGCAAAATTTCAGGTCATTCAGAGATGTTTTGGTCAGGTTTTTGATCGAATGCATATTGCGGAAGTTTTGAAGAAACTTAGGCTTGAATTCGATGTGATTTAATGGTTTTAGCGTTGTTTGACGTGTTTTGAGGATTGGAACAAGTTTGAATAATGTTTTAAGATGTGTTGGTAACTTTGGTTAAGGTCCCCGGGGCCTCGGGGTGTTTTCGGGTGGCTAACGGAAGGAATTTGAAGTTGGAAAATTGCAGGTTTTTGGTTGCAGCAGGTGTTTCCGCATCTGCGGAAAGGAGATCGCAGATGCGGTCTCGCTGAAGCGAGTTAGGCCTCGCAGGAGCGGAAATAGGAGCCCAGGTCAGGTTCCGTAGAAGCGGGACATTGGGTCGCTTAAGCGGTCCCGCAGATGCGAAGTTGGACCGCAGAAGCGGAAAGTCGCCTTAAGTGAAAGGTCCGCAGGAGCGGACGTTGACCGCATAAGCGGAAGGCGCAAAAGCGGGAATTTATCCGCAGAAGCGGAAATAACTGGCAGGTTAAGTGAGAACATCTTCTTCGCGAATTTTTGAAAGAGTGACATTTGGGCTTATTGCCATATTTGGGGCTTATTGCCGATTGTTTGAACTCTTTATGAACTATCACCACTGTTTTCCTCACTGTTTGAAATATTATTTGAACTCAGTCCATGTGATTTACACTGTTTCTTGAACTCAGCCATATTTATTCAAACTTGGAGTTTTAAAATGATATTTGAACTATTGGTTGAGCTGCGCATTATTGCTTTACTGTTGCCCGAGGGGCTGTTGGCTATTTCTGGACTGATTGAGGCCGAGGACCTTATGTGAGGGCATGATGAGCGAGGTGAGGAGGCTTTCAGGCCTCGTATTGATACTGTTCAGGCTTTCAGGCCTTGTTGATAGCGCTTGGGCTGTAGGAGCCCCTCCGGAGTCTGCACACCCACAGTGAGCGCGGGTACCCATCTAGAGTGATTAAATATTGAACAGTGGTAACAATGACTATACGCGTTTGGTCAGGTAACAATGACTGACCAGTTAGGTAACAATGGCACTGTAACACGCGTTTGGTCAGGTAACAATGGCTGACCGGTCAGGTAACAATGGCTGACTTACTACTTGAGCATACTTGTTTTATTAATTGTTTTCAAAGAGATTTTCTTCCTATGTTTTCACTGGTTTCTACTATTTATCTGATGTTGCTGCTTGAGATAGCATTATTTGTGCCCTTGTGGGATTTCATGTTCTCAGTCGTTATTTAATTTTATTACTCATTGGGTCGGAGTACTCACATTACTTCCTGCACCATGTGTGCAGAGACAGGTACAGCTGAGTTCGTACCTGAGCGCTGATTTCCTTCCAGACCAGGCGGACTAGGAGAGACGAGGTAGCTGTCGACGTCCACACCCCCGTTTCTTCCTTATCTTCTGCATATTTTATTCATCTTCAGACTATGTTTCCAGACTTGTAGTATTTTCATCAACTCTTTAGTAGCTCGTGACTTGTGACACCCCGATCATCGGGCTGAGTTTGGGATGGTTTTTCCCCGTTATGTTACGTTTATTTCCGTACTTATGATTAATCAGTATCTATGGTTTAAACCTGTTATGCTAAGAAATTGTCAAAAGCAGTGTTGATTGTTCTGTTGGCTGGCCTTGTCTTCACGAGAGGCGCCATCATGACCGGGCGGGAATTGGGTCGTGACAAGTTGGTATCAGAGCCTAGGTTACTAGGTCTCACGAGTCATGAGCAGGTTTAGTAGAGTCTCGCGGATCGGTACGGAGACGTCTGTACTTATCCTCGAGAGGCTGCAGAACCCTTAGGAAAACTTCACATTTTTGAAATTCTTGTCGTGCAATTTTGTTGATCCGGGAACTAAACTTCTGTGTTCTATCCTCTTGCAGATGGCGAGGACCCGCGCTACAGGATGAGACGGACGCCCACCGGTACCACCTACTGAGGGCACTAGAGGCTGTGGGCGCGGTCGTGGTAGGGGCAGAGCCGCGAGGGCAGCACCTGTTGCTCCACCAGTTGCTCCGGCTCAGGATCAGGCCCCAGCTGCAGACATTCCGGCAGCACCTGTACAGGCACCGACAGTGCCCATTGTGATTCCGGGTCTCCAGGAGACCTTGGCTCAGATACTATCAGTTTGCACTGGCCTAGCCCAGGTAGTTTCAGCCACTGCTACAGCGACTACCTCTCAGGCCGGGGGAGGCAGTCAGACCCCCGCCGCTCACACACCGGAGCAGGTTATGCAGGGTTTACAGACACCGGGAGCAGCTCTAGCTCAGCCGGTTGCACCAGTAGCACCAGTTGCACCAGTCGCACCGGTTCAGGACTTTGTAGTCCCAGTTATGCCAGACGATGAGCAGCGTCGTCTTGAGAGGTTCAGTAGGCTCCAGCCTTCATTTTTCAGTGGTGCTCAGGGCGAGGATGCCCAGGGATTTCTGGACAAGTGTCAGCGTATGCTTCGGACAGCAGGGATTTTGGAGACCAGCGGGGTAACATTTACCGCATTTCAGTTCAGTGGGGCTGCCTTCACATGGTGGGAGTCGTATGAGCGGCGTAGGCCGGCAGGTGCAGCGCCTTTGTCATGGCAGGAGTTCTCCACTATCTTTTTGGAGAAGTGGGTACCACAGTCTCAGAGAGAGGAGCTGCGCAGGCAGTTCGAGTGGCTCCGACAGGGAGACATGACTGTGACCCAGTATGAGGCGAGATTTTCTGAGTTGGCCCGTCATGCCTCGTGGATAGTTCCGACCGACAGAGAGAGGATCAAGAGGTTTGTAGATGGACTTAACTATCACCTTCGTGTTCTGATGACTCGAGAGAGAGTTCTGGGTATTTCCTTTGAGGATGCAGTTGATAGTGCTCGTGATATTGAGATGGCTCGCCGTCAGGACAGAGAGGAGAGGGAGGCCAAGAGGCCTCGAGGTTCTGGTAACTTCAGTGGTGCTCCGTCTAGTGGTCAGTTCCAGCAGAGCAGAGGTCGTTCATTTAGGCCTCCTCAGTCAGCTCGCTCTGAGTATCGTGGGTCATCTTCCGGCCGAGGTCATCAGGGTTATCAGCAGAGCCAGTCGTCTCTCAGCGCTCTTCCAGCTCAGGGTTCATCACGAGCTCCATCTGTTTAGGGTTCCTCCAGACCGAGTGCGTCAGCCAGTCACTCTGATGTGCGGGGTTCCCTTCAGTCCCATTCTCCAGCACCCGGGAGCTGTTATGAGTGCGGGGAGGTTGGCACATATGGAGGCATTGTCCTCGGCGCCGTGGTAGTCAGTCTCAGCAGAGGGGTCAGCCCTCGTCTTCTGGCCCATCCTCTTCAGCACCCGCCCCGCCAGGTAGGGGTGAGAGTCAGGCAGATAGGGGTCGCCCCAGAGGGGGAGGCCGATCGGGCGGTGGCCAGGCACGATTCTATGCTCTCCCAGACAGGAGAGACGCTATTGCATCAGATACTGTTATCACAGGTACTATCTCAGTCTGCCACAAGGATGCCTTTGTCTTATTTGATCCCGGTTCTACCTATTCCTATGTGTCTTCATATTTTGCTCATCACCTGGGTACGACCTGAGGGTGTCTTGCTTTGCCTGTTCACGTATCTACCCCGGTGGGTGATACTATTATTGTGGATCAAGTATATCGATCTTGTCTGGTGACTATTAGGGGTCTGGAGACTCGAGTCGACTTGTTGTTGTTAGGCATGGTAGATTTTGATGTTATTCTGGGTATGGACTGGCTATCTCCGTACCATGCTATTCTGGACTGTCATGCCAAGACAGTTACGTTGGCTATACCGGGTGTTCCGAGGATTGAGTGGCGTGGTATGACTGACTATGTTCCTAGCAGGGTGATCTCTTTCCTAAAGGCCCAGCGGATGGTTGGGAGGGGTTGTCTATCGTATTTGGCTTTTGTGAGAGATGTTGGAGCTGAGACTCCTAGTCTTGATTCTGTGCCCGTTGTGAGGGACTTCCCTGATGTGTTTCCAGCAGACCTGCCTGGCATGCCGCCGGACAGGGACATTGATTTTGGTATTGATCTGGTGCCGGGCACTCAGCCCATTTCTATTCCTCCATATCATATGGCACCAGCAGAGTTGAAAGAACTAAAGGATCAGCTTCAGGAGCTCCTGGATAAGGGGTTCATTCGTCCGAGTGTGTCACCGTGGGGTGCACCGGTCTTGTTTGTAAAGAAAAAGGATGGCACAATGAGAATGTGCATTGACTACAGGCAATTGAACAAGGTGACAGTGAAGAACAAGTATCCCCTGCCCTATATTGATGATTTGTTTGACCAGCTCCAGGGGGCGAGGGTATTCTCCAAGATTGACCTCCGTTCAGGCTATCACCACCTGAAGATTAGGGATTCAGATATCATGAAGACTGCTTTCCGGACGAGATATGGGCACTATGAGTTTCTGGTTATGTCCATTGGGTTGACTAATGCCCCAGCAACATTCATGCACTTGATGAACAGTGTATTTCGGCCGTATCTGGATTCATTTGTGATTGTGTTTATTGATGACATCCTGGTGTAATCGCGTAGCCAAGAGGAGCACGCACAACATTTGAGAGTGGTGCTACAGAGATTGAGGGAGGAGAAGCTTTATGCAAAGTTCTCCAAGTGTGAGTTTTGGCTTGGTTCTGTGGCTTTCCTGGGGCACGTGGTGTCCAGTGATGGTATTCAGGTTGATCCAAGGAAGATAGAGGCAGTACAGAGTTGGCCTAGACCGTCCTCAGCCACAGAGATTCGGAGTTTTCTCGGTTTGGCGGGTTATTATCGCCGGTTCGTCCAAGGTTTTTCATCTATTGCTTCGCCCTTGACCAAGTTGACGCAGAAGGGTGCACCATTTGTGTGGTCTGATGAGTGCGAGGAGAGCTTCCAGAAGCTCAAGATAGCTTTGACCACAGCTCCAGTGTTGGTTTTGCCATCCGCCTCAGGTTCTTACACTGTGTATTGTGATGCTTCGAGAGTTGGGATCGGTTGTGTGTTGATGCAGGAGGGTAGAGTTATTGCATATGCTTCTCGTCAGTTGAAGCCTCATGAGCAGAACTACCCTATACATGAGTTAGCTGCTATAGTTCATGCTTTGAAGATTTGGAGGCACTACTTATATGGCGTATCTTGTGAGGTATATACGGATCATCGCAGCCTTCAGCATTTGTTCAAACAGAAGGATCTTAATTTGAGGCAGCGGAGGTGGCTTGAGTTACTCAAGGATTATGATATTACCATTTTGTATCACCCGGGGAAGGCCAATGTGGTGGCCGATGCTTTGAGCCGAAAGGTGGTCAGTATGGGTAGTTTGGCATACATTCCAGTTGGGGAGAGGCCCTTTGCAGTTGATGTCCAAGCTTTGGCCAATCGGATGGTGAGGCTAGATATTTCGGAGCCTAGTCGGGTGTTGGCTCGTATGGTTTCTCGGTCTTCCTTGTATGAGCGCATTAGAGAGTGCCAGTATGATGACCCGCATTTGCTTGTCCTTAAGGACAGGGTTCAGCATGATGATGCCAGGGATGTGACTATTGATGATGCTGGTGTGTTGAGGATGCAGGGCCGGATTTGTGTGCCCAATGTGGATGGGCTGCGGGAGTTGATATTAGAGGAGGCCCACAGCTCGCGGTATTCCATTCATCCAGGTGCCGCGAAGATGTATCAGGATTTGAGGCAGCACTACTAGTGGAGGAGAATGAAGAAAGATATTTTGAGTTATGTAGCTCGGTGTCTCAACTATTAGCAGGTCAAATATGAGCATCAGAGGCCCGGTGGTGTACTTCAGCGGATGGATATTCCGGAGTGGAAATGGGAGAGGATTACTATGGATTTTGTGAGTGGTCTCCCTCGTACCTCGAGGAAGTTTGATTCGATTTGAGTGATTGTGGATCGGCTGACCAAGTCCGCGCACTTCATTCCGGTGTGTACTACCTATTCTTCAGAGCGGCTGGCAGAGATTTTCATCCGGGAGATTGTTCGGTTGCATGGGGTCCCAGTTTCTATCATCTCAGATAGGGGTACTCAGTTTACTTCGCAGTTTTGGAGGACTTTTCAGCGAGAGTTGGGTACACAGGTAGAGTTGAGCACCGCATTTCATCCTCAGACGGACGGGCAGTCCGAGCGTACCATTCAGATATTGGAGAACATGTTGTGTGCCTGTGTTATTGATTTCGGAGGTTCTTGGCTGAGTTCTTGCCACTCGCAGAGTTTGCTTACAACAACAGCTATCAGTCCAGTATTCAGATGGCGCCGTATGAGGCCTTATATGGGAGACGGTGCAGATCTCCGGTTGGTTGGTTTGAGCCCGGCGAGGCTAGACTATTGGGGACAGAGTTGGTGCAGGATGCCTTAGAGAAGGTGAAGGTGATCCAGGAGAGACTTCGTACAGCTCAGTCGCGTCAGAAGAGTTATGCGGACCGGAAGGTTCGAGATGTATCTTACATGGTGGGCGAGAAGGTCTTGTTGAAGGTTTCGCCTATGAAGGGCGTCATGAGATTTGGAAAGAAAGGAAAGTTGAGTCCACGGTTTATTGGTCCTTTTGAGATACTTAGGAGAGTTGGGGAGGTGGCCTACATGCTTGCTTTGCCACCCGGCTTGTCGGGAGTTCACCCGGTATTTCATGTTTCTATGCTCCGGAAGTATGTTGGAGACCCGGCCCATGTGTTAGACTTCAGCACGGTTCAGTTGGATGATGACTTGACTTATGATGTGGAGCCAGTGGCTATTTTGGGTCGTCAAGTTCGAAAGTTGAGATCAAAGGATATAGCTTCGGTGAAGGTGCAGTGGAGAGGTCGGCCCGTGTAGGAGGCTACTTGGGAGACCGAGCGGGAGATGCTGAGCAGATATCCTCACTTGTTTGAGACTCCAGGTATGTTCCTTTGACCCGCTCGAGGACGAGCGTTTGTTTTAGTTGGGGAGGATGTGACGACCCGGCCCGTCGTCACGTGAGTTACCGCCCCGTTTTCACCATATTATGTTTCTCTATGCTTCATTATCGGTATTTGAGGTAATCGAGTTGGATTGGTTTGGTTGTGGTAGGAAATGAGACATTTAGTCTCTTTAAGGAAAGCTTGTTTTGGAAAAGTCAACCGGAAGTTGACTAGTTAGTTAGAGGGCTCGGATGTAATTTCTGGTGATTCGGTTAGCTTCGGGGGATGATTTGTGACTTAGGAGCGTGATCGGAATTGGTTTTGGAGGTCCGGTGTAGAATTAGGCTTGAATTGGCGAAGTCAGTATTTTGGCAAATTCCGGTTGATAGGTGAGATTTTGATCCGAGGATCGGAATGGAATTCTGAGAGTTGCAGTAGCTCCGTTAGGTGATTATGGATGTGTGCGCAAAATTTCAGGTCATTCAGAGATGTTTTGGTCAGGTTTTTGATCGAATGCGTATTGCGGAAGTTTTGAAGAAACTTAGGCTTGAATTCGATGTGATTTAATGGTTTTAGCGTTGTTTGGCGTGTTTTGAGGATTGGAACAAGTGTGAATAATGTTTTAAGATGTGTTGGTAACTTTGGTTAAGGTCCCGGGGGCCTCGGGGTGTTTTCGGGTGGCTAACAGAAGGAATTTGAAGTTGGAAAATTGCAGGTTTTTGGTTGCAGCAGGTGTTTCCACATCTGCGGAAAGGAGATCGCAGATGCGGTCTCGCTGAAGCGAGTTAGGCCTCGCAGGAGCAGAAATAGGAGCCCAGGTCAGGTTCCGCAGAAGCGGGACATTGGGTCGCTTAAGCGGTCCCGCAGATGCGAAGTTGGACCGCAGAAGCGGAAAGTCGCCTTAAGTGAAAGGTCCGCAGGAGCGGACGTTGACCGCATAAGCGGAAGGCGCAAAAGCGGGAATTTATCCGCAGAAGCGGAAATAACTGGCAGGTTAAGTGAGAACATCTTCTTCGCGAATTTTTGAAAGAGTGACATTTTGGACTCCGAACTTTGAGAGCTTTGAGGCGATTTTGAAGAGGGATTCGAGGGCTATTATCAGGTCAAAAATGGTGGTTTAGGGCTTGAATTTAAGAGAGTTTAAAATAGGGATTTGAGGGGTCAAATGGACCCCGATTTTGATGATTTTGATATGTATAGACTCGTGGCAAGACGAGAAATCCGGCGATGTGAATTTCGTAATTTTTCGAGAAGTGGGCCCGGGGCTCGGGTTTTGCCAACTTCGTGATTTTTGATATTTTTCGAGTCTTTTCGATTGGGTTATGATCCATTAGCCTATTGTGATGTATCTCTTGTGGTTTTGATCAAATTCGACGCGCGAGGAGGTTGATTCGAGGGGAAAAGGCATAGCGAGCTAGACTTTGGGCGGCTAGAGGTGAGTAATGATTTTAAATGATGTTCTGAGGGTTTGAAACCCCGGATTTGCACAACCTGGTGCTATGTTGAGATGAGACACGCGTTCCATGACGAGCACGTGGTCATTTACTATTGGGGACTGTGACTTGGTCCAGTCCGGATGATATTTTACCGCGTATTAGCAATGACTTGTTGTTTCCATTATGATTTGGGCTTATTGCCATATTTGGGGCTTATTGCCGACTGTTTGAACTCTTTATGAACTATCACCACTGTTTTCCTCACTGTTTGAAATATTATTTGAACTCAGTCCATGTGATTTACACTGTTTCTTGAACTCAGCCATATTTATTCAAACTTGGAGTTTTAAACTGATATTTGAACTATTGGTTGAGCTGAGCATTATTGCTTTACTGTTGCCCGAGGGGCTGTTGGCTATTTCCAGACTGATTGAGGCCGAGGACCTTATGTGAGGGCATGATGAGCGAGGTGAGGAGGCTTTCAGGCCTCGTATTAATACCGTTCAGGCTTTCAGGCCTTGTTGATAGCGCTTGGGCTGTAGGAGACCCTCCGGAGTCTGCACGCCCACAGTGAGCGCGCGTACCCATCTAGAGTGATTAAATATTGAACAGTGGTAACAATGACGCTGTTATACGCGTTTGGTCAGGTAACAATGACTGATCAGTCAAGTAACAATGTCTGACCAGTGGTAACAATGGCACTGTAACACGCGTTTGGTTAGGTAACAATGGCTGACCGGTCAGGTAACAATGGTTGACTTACTACTTGAGCATACTTGTTTTATTAATTATTTTCAAAGAGATTTTCTTCCTATATTTTCACTGGTTTCTACTGTTTATCTGATGTTGCTGCTTGAGATAGCATTATTTGTGCCCTTGTGGGATTTCATGTTCTCAGTCGTTATTTAATTTTATTACTCATTGGGTCGGAGTACTCACATTACTTCCTGCACCATGTGTGCAGAGACAGGCACAGCTGAGTTCGTACCTGAGCGCTGATTTCCTTCCAGACCAGGCGGACTAGGAGAGACGAGGTAGCTGTCGACGTCCACAGCCCCGTTTCTTCCTTATCTTCTGCATATTTTATTCATCTTCAGACTATGTTTCCAGACTTGTAGTATTTTCATCAACTCTGTAGTAGCTCGTGACTTGTGACACCCCGATCATCGGGCTGAGTTTGGGATGGTTTTTCCCCGTTATGTTACGTTTATTTTCGTACTTATGATTAATCAGTATCTATGGTTTAAACCTGTTATGCTAAGAAATTGTCAAAAGCAGTGTTGATTGTTCTGTTGGCTGGCCTTGTCTTCACGAGAGGCGCCATCACGACCGGGCGGGAATTGGGTCGTGACAGTGATTCATGTCGCGAACGCGAAGAACAAATAGTGCGGGTCCTCAATTCCTCTTGCGCGAACGCGAGACACTGCCCGCGACCGCGATGCACCAGAACTCGAACCTATGCGAACGCGAGACCCAGCTGCGAACGCGAAGAATAAAAACTCAGGGCCCCAAATCCTTTTACGCGAATGCGATGGCCCACTCGCGTTCGCGAAGACCAATGTCCTGCTGCACTGACTGCTGTATTTTCTGCAACATTTTTCCAAGTTCAAACCTCCCGCTAGCCATCCGAAATCACCCCGAGGCCCCCGGGACCTCAATCAAAAGCACCAACACATCCTAAAACATCATTCAAACTTGTTACAATCATAAAAACACCTCAAACAACACTAAAACCATCATTTCTCATCGAATTCAAGCCTAAGTTCTTCAAAAACTTCCGATATACGCATTCGATCAAAAACCCAACCAAATCACCTCCGAATGACCTGAAATTTTGCGCACACATCCCAAATCACATAACGAAGCTACAACAACTCTTGGAATTCCATTCCGACCCTCGGATCAAAATCTCACCTATCAACCGGAATTCGCCAAAATGCTAACTTCGCCAATTCAAGCCTAATTCTACACCGGACCTCCAAAATCACTTCCGGTCACACTCCTAAGACACAAATCCTCCCCCAAAGCTAACCGAACCATCCGAAATCATATCCGAGCCCTCTAACGCATAAGTCAACATCCGGTTGACTTTTCCAAAACAAACCTTCCTTAAAGAGACTAAGTGTCTCATTTCCTTCTAAAACCAATCCAAATCAACTCGTTCACACAAGACTCTTATAATGAAGCATAAAGAAGCAGTAAATGGGGAAAACGGGGCGGTAACTCACGTGACGACGGGTCGGGTCGTCACACAGCAGCTCCACCGCCGGTGTCATCCACTGTCCAGGTAGGTTTCTCTCTCCTTTCTTTGTTTTTTTTGAAATACACAGATTTTGTTTAATTTCTTCTAGTTTGATTTGTAAAAATTAATTGTTCTTAGCTAAATTAAATATATGATAATTGTTAGTAGCTAAAATATTTAGTTTTACCTACTAATTTGGGGAAGAAATGATTTGAAGAGAAGAAACCCTAAACTTTTAGGGTTTATAATTGTTAGTAGCTTAAATTTTTCAGATATAATCCTAACTTTTAGGTTTGAATTATAACCTTGAATCTTTGTATTGTCTTGATGGTTTAGTTATAAATTGAAATTTTAGGATATGACTTAAAATTTTAGGATATGACTTAAACCTTTAGGATATGAATTGGAATTTTAGTTTATGAGTTGGAATTTTAGATTATAAATTGAAATTTTAGGATATGAATTGAAATTTTAGGATATGAATTGGAATTTTAGTTTATGAATTGGAATTTTAGGATATGACTTGAAATTTTAGGATATGACTTGAACCTTTAGGATATGACTAGAACCTTTAGGATATGAATTGGAATTTTAGTTTATGAATTGGAATTTTAGATTATAAATTGAAATTTTAGGATATGACTTGAAATTTTAGGTATGAATTGAAATTTTAGATTATAAATTGAAATTCTAGGTTGCGGGAGGAACCGTCGTTCGGATATGAATTGAACCTTTAGGATATGAATTGGACTTTTAGTTTATGAATTGAAATTTTAGATTATAAATTGAAATTTTTTGGATATGAGTTGAACCTTTAGGATATGAATTAAAATTTTGGTTTATGTATTGGAGTTTTAGATTGCGGGAGAATTTTGTAGAAGGGGTTGATGACTTTATTAGACATGCAATGGAACTTCCACCAAGAATAACTAAGACACAGTACCTGGCAGAGTGTGCCTTTAATTGTTCTTCTCATTAGCGACAACGATGATGAGAAGGCAAGAACATATGTTTCAAATAGTTATGGTGTAGGTAGGAGTTTAAAATTTCCTAAGAAGATAAAAGAAGAGGTAATAGAGGAATTCTATACTTCATTTTCCAAGAGGAAAAGGAGTTTAATTGGGAGTGACAAGGTTGATGGTGATGGAATGTTTTCCGATGGTCATGGCAATTCCCATAAAACGGGGATCATGAGACTCTATGATGACAAAGATTATAGGAAGTTTTGTTCTCAACTTTCTTCCAAGTCTGATCCGTACTAGCTTAATTGGATATTGGTGATATTTCTTCGGATTCAGACAATGATTTGACTGACAAAAGTACGGAAATGCTAATAAAAAGAATTAAAGGTAAAATGTTTTTCAGCATCCTTCTCTACCAAGAAAAACGTTTTATCTTTAATTCTTTTGATTAGAATTTCCATACTTTTGTCAGTCAAATCATTGTTTGAATCCGAAGAAATATCAGCAATATCCCATTAAGCTTGTACGGATCAGACTTGGAAGAAAGTTGAGAACAAAACTTCCTATGATCTTTGTCATCATAGAGTCTTATGATCCCCGTTTTATGGAAACTGCCACGACCAACAGTAAATATTCCATCACCATCAACCTTGTCACTATCAATTAAACTTCTTTTCTTCTTGGAAAATAAAGTAGAGAATTCCTCTATAATCTTTCTTTTTCTACTTAGGAAATGTTAAAATTCCTGCCTACACCATCACTATTTGAAACACATGCCATTGCCTTCTCATCATCATTGTCGCTAATGAGAACAACAATTGATCAAAAGACACACCCTGTCAGCTACTGTATCCAAGTTATTCTCTGTATCCAAGTTCATCCCGAGGATAATCACCAAAGCCACCAGACAACTTTATGATGCCAATGAAGCAAGATCATGAGCTATTCAATGAAACTCGTATTGTAAAGAAGAAGAAAGAGACTGATTCGGAAAGGTGGGTCGAGGGTCGAGCCTCGACTATACATGTAAGTTTTTTACTTTTCATTAAGTATTTTTATTTACTTTTATATAAATTTTGAAATACTAATTTAATATAATTTTTCTTATAGGTTCGCTTCACAGCTGATGTGGAGGAATTCATATGCAGTCAGCCACCTAATGAGTCGGGCGAGGCAATCCAACTTTCGGACAAGGATGCTGAAAGAACACTCCTTGAGTACTTTATATACTTTGAACTAGACAATAGAACCAGTTTTCGAATGGGCTTGTAATAAGCGTTAAATTAGTTTTCTTAGCTTAATGTGTTAGTTCTATTGAACTTTATACTTCGTTGGTTTTAATGTTGTTGTTGTTGTGTTGTTGTTTGTATTGTTGTTGTTGTTGCTTGTAATAGGGGTTTGGTATGCTGGCAGATGGTGTAGCTGTAACGACCCGACCGGTCGTTTTGAGCTTTTGCACTTTGATCGCCAGTTCCCGGGCATGACTTGCCCCGTGTAATACATTATGACTGATGTAGATCGTTGGTTTTGGTTTTCAGGAGAATCGGGATGAATTTGAAGGAACAGTCTCAGTTGAAAGCTTCGAATTTGAAAGGTTTGACCAAGGGTTGACTTATTTGTATATGAGCTCGGATCGGAGTTTCTATGATTTGGTTAGCTTCGTTAGTTGATTTATGACTTAGGAGTGTGATCGGAATTGGTTTTGGAGGTCCGGTGTAGAATTAGGCTTGAATTGGCAAAGTTAGTATTTTGGCGATTTCCGGTTAATAGGTGAGATTTTGATCCGAGGGTCGGAATGGAATTTCGAGAGTTTCAGTAGCTTCGTTAGGTGATTTGGGATGTGTGTGCAAAATTTCAGGTCATTCGGACGTGGTTTGGTTGGATTTTGGAACAACTCTGGGCACGTTCGAGGACGAACGTATGTTTAAGTGGGGGAGGATGTAACGACCCGACCGGTCGTTTTGAGCTTTTGCACTTTGATCGCCAGTTCCCGGGCATGACTTGCCCCGTGTAATGTATTATGACTGATGTAGATCATTGGTTTTGGTTTTCAGGAGAATCGAGATGAATTTGAAGGAACAGTCTCAGTTGAAAGCTTCGAATTTGAAAGGTTTGACCAAGGGTTGACTTATTTGTATATGAGCTCGGATCGGAGTTTCTATGATTTGGTTAGCTTCGTTAGGTGATTTGTGACTTAGGAGCGTGATCAGAATTGGTTTTGGAGGTCCGGTGTAGAATTAGGCTTGAATTGGCGAAGTTAGTATTTTGGCGATTTCCGGTTGATAGGTGAGATTTTGATCCGAGGGTCGGAATGGAATTTCGAGAGTTGCAGTAGCTTCGTTAGGTGATTTGCGATGTGTGTGCAAAATTTCAGGTCATTCAGACGTGGTTTGGTTGAGTTTTTGATCAAAAACGGAATTTGGAAGTTGTTGAAATTCTTAGGCTTGAATCCGATGCAAATTTGGTGTTTTAATATTTTTTTTGAGCCTTCCGAAGGTTGGAACAAGTTTTAATAATGTTATGGGATATGTTGGCGTGTTTGGTTGAGGTCCCGAGTGCCTCGGGTGTGTTTCGGGGTGGTTTCGGATCATTTCGGGCTGTTTTGCAATAGCTGAAGCTGGTATCTGGTATTGTTCTTCGCGTCCACCAGGGTCCCCTCGCGTTCGCGAAGAAGGATTTGGCTTCTGGGATTTTGTTCTTCGCGTTCGCGAAGAGGGACTCGCGTTCGCGAAGAAGAAGAAATTCTGTTGCGCAGGTCTTACTTCGGAGGCTCGTATCTCTCAATCTACAATGAATTTTGAGATGATTCAAAAACGAAAGTTGTATCTCTTTGAATCTAGTTTCCAAAAACATATTATAATAGTTATTTGGAAATCTTCAGCAAAAGCTATTGCCATTATACTAGAGGCTGTCCGAGAAGAGTTTGAAAAATGACTTTTGGAAATTTTGTTCTTCGCGAACGCGAGAGGAGGACCGCGAACGCGAAGAACAAATCCCTGGGCAGCAGAATAAAGTCCAAACTCGTCTCACTCTTCCATTTTTGGACCAGGAGCTCGGGTGAGGCGATTTTTCGAGAGATTTTCAAGAAAAACATCGGGGTAAGTGTTCTTAACTCAATTTTGGTTAGATTACCCGAATCCATTGTTATTTTTAACATGTAATTAGTGATTTTAAGTTGGAAAAGTTTGAAAACCCTCTTGGATATATTTGAGGATTTGAGGGTCGAAATGTTATCGGAAATTAGTACTTTTGGTATGTATAAACTCGTGAGGAGATAAGGAACCCGTTGATGTGAAAATTTCTGAGTTTCGAGAAGTGAGCCCGGGGCTTGGGTTTTTCCAATTTCGAGATTTTTATTAATTTTCGATTGTTTTCGATTGGGTATTATCCCATTGGCATATTGTGACGTATTCGTTCTGGTTTTGGATAGATTCGACGCTCGTGGAGACCAATTTGAGGGGAAAAGGCGTCGCGAGCTAGAGATTTCGCCTGTTCGAGGTGAGTAATGATTGTAAATGATATCCTGAGGGTTTGAAACCCCGGATCGCACACTGTAGTGCTATATTGAGGTGACTTGCACGCCGGATATCGAGCGTGGGGTAGAGCACCGTTGGGGGATTGTGACTTGGTCCGTCCCGATTGATGATTTTAACGCGTATTTGACTGAAACTTATTTGTTATTATCATGATTTGGGCTGATTGCCATATTTGGGCTTCGTGCTAATTATCTGAACCCTTCGGTATTTTTATCACTGTTTCCTCACTATTTTGATATACTACTTGAACTCAGTCCTGTTGATTATACTGTTTTACAAACTTAGCCGCTTTAATTGAACTTTGAGACTTAAATGATATTTCCACTGTTGTTTGGGCTGAGCACTACTATTTTATTGATGCCCGAGGGGCTTATGATGTTTTCTGGACTGAGTGAGGCCGAGGGCCATATGTGAGTATATGTTGAGTGATGTGAGGAGGCTTCCAGGCCTTGTGAGTGATGTGAGGAGGCTTTCAGGCCTCGTGAGTGATGTGAGGAGGCTTTCAGGCCTTGTGAGTGATGTAAGGAGGCTTTCAGGCCTTGTGAGTGATATGAGAAGGCTTTCAGGCCTTATGTTATATGCCACGAGGTGGCTTGATATTGCGCTTGGGCTGTAAGGGGCCCATCCCGGAGTCTGCACACCCCCAGTGAGCGCCGTTGACGATATATGGATCGGGCTGCACGCCGCAGCGAGATGTGGATCGGGCTGCACGCCGCAGCGGTTACTATATGATACTGTTCTGAGAGTGATCTGAGAGAGAGAGCTCGAGGGGCTGAGAGATTTATACTGAGCCAATATATTTCTAAAGATTTCACAGCTTCACTGTTTTCTCAAAGGATTGTACCCTGCTTCTATATAGCATGTTGGTTGCTTTACGTGATTTCTTACTGCTCAGTTGTTATTTACCTTTATTACTCACTGAGTTGGAGTACTCACTTTACTCCCTGCACCTCGTGTGCAGTTGCAGGTATTTATTCACCCAGTAGCGAGTATTGGCTGTTTGGAGGCAGAGCTGTAGTAGTCTAGCGAGGTGTTTGCCAGTGTTCACACCACCGTTTCTTTCTATGTTATTCATTATTCCTGTTCAGTGTATTTCTAGACTTGTAAATGTAATTACATTCTTATAGATGCTCGTGACTTGTGACACCCCGATTAGGGCTGTGTTGGGTTGTATTTCCACTAATTAATACTTTTAAGTCATATTTAAGTTGTTTAATTATGTTTAGCTACTTTTGAAAAGACGAGTTGGGTTAGTTGGCTGGCCTCGTCTTCACGAGAGGCGCCATCACGACCAGTGCGGGGTTTGAGTCATGACAAGTTGGTATCAGAGCCTAGGTTACTAGGTCTCACGAGTCATGAGCATGTTTAGTAGAGTCTCGCGGATCGGTACGGAGAGGTCTGTATCTATCCTCGAGAGGCTGCAGAACCTTTAGGAAAACTTTACATTCTTGAATTCTTATCGTGCGTCCTTGATTCAGCTTGAAAAGAAACTCTTGAAATTCCTTCCACGCGTTCGTATGCGCGTATGAGCGCTTAGTATCTGATGTGCCTTGATGGCTTGTGATTTCCCTGATCGAGGGGCGATATGTGATCTTTGTGAGTTTGATGTTGGGCCAGTCTGGAGGACTTGAGGCCGGATCTTTGCCTATGGCTTGAGCACCGAGGTACTGATTGCGTGAGCAAGTGTTTTGAACTTATACGTTCGGTAGTGCCCTATTGGTAGAATTAATGACTGAATAGCTACGTGATGAGTATGTTATGACTGCGAGGTGTATTCATATGATTTGGAAACGACGAGAAGGGTCTAATGGAAGATAGGAGAACTACTAGGTACTTAATTTTCAGTTCGATTGAAGGTATAGCTCCGAGTTATGGGTGTGAAGAATCTTTTCGTGTCTCCTAGTTGGGAGTGAAGTAAATTTTATGTTGCGGTATGAGTTCAGACTCAGGAAGACTAAGTGACTGCGGATAGTTTATGACGGTGGAAGGTATACAGAAATGTTATATTGAGGCAAAGCAGGTGGGTTATCTCCTACGGAGTGATCTAAAGTGGTGTGATCCCTATGTGTATGTTAGAAGATCTCATGTGTAATTGAAAAGTACGTGTTGAAATCTGAAATTTCGGGTCGCTTAAGAGAGTGGGCTTAACTGTTGCGGGGATTAATGCGAGGTATGTAGAAGATTTACAGTACAAGATGATCTGTGTTTTCACAAACTTATAAATTAATTGAGTTTAATCTCGCTATGGTATGGTGGCATCAATAGAGTAAAAGTGTTATGAGTTATTGAGGGTATCTTGATCTATGGCTTCGAGCCAAGTGGGGGAGTCTGCTGTGAGCAGTTGATTGCACGGTTAGGTGCTATGTTGGTTCCAGTTTGGGGCATGCGAGTGAATTAGCTATGGCTAGAGTAAAGAAAATTTTTGACAAAGATTATATTATGCTTCATAAGGTATGAGAATCAAGGAATGTCTAGAGTGTTATTGGTAAAGAATGCTTGGCGCATAAAGCAGGAAGTTGCTTGGTTGTACTGGGATGAGGATTTCATTTTGCGGTATCGGAGTGCCAATGAGCACGGGTGGTTCTGTTCGTGAGGTCAGGTAAGTTGCAGTTTGAATAAAGAGTGAATGACTTTCGAGAATGGATCTAATGTGTTCAAGATTCTACAGGGAACAATCGGGTATTTTAAAGTTGCATGTGTGGTTAGAAACTGTGTTTTCATTGGAAGAGGTTTAGAATTGTGGTATTTCTATGTTAATTATGGGATTCTATGTATCTGTATCAGGGAGATAAAGGTAACGGATTTAGGTTCACGGGAAGTTCTTCAGAGTAAAGTATTCTGGAATATGGTGTTTCTGGGAATATTTGAGAGAGTAATTCAGTGGCTTATGGGTCCTAGACAGTGTGGTCTTGTGCTTGGGTCTCGTGTAGTGAGCCTGGGATTGAGAGATTGTGGTACTACAGCAAGAGGGAGCATCAAGTTGAAAATGAATTAGAAGGGAAATTCAGATAGATGGAATGGTTTGACAGTAGACCGAATCGGTATGGTAAAGGATATGATCAATTCTTTGTATGTGTTCGAGGTAATGGGTTCTTACAGGTATTTTGCAACAATGCTCATGGGCTTTGATGGCTTGCTTAGCTTGGTCTAGTTAGAAGGATTCAGTCCTGGCATTTTAATTTGTGCAAACGGAATTGGGAGAGTTCTTGTTGATTTCTACCGTGGCTGGAGCGGTGCATTTTCTACGAATATGAGAGGTATGGGATGTGTAATAATTTTTATTGTAGATGGGATAAATGGAAGTTCTTGGCTAATTGAGTGCGTAGATGTCTGTGGCTTGGAAGGGAGATAAAAGTTTTCCTGTTATCCTTGGATATGTGGTATATGCGGTATGTTGTGGAGGATCGAGATTTGCGTGTATGAGGTTTCAGTTCAGTTCAAGAAAGTTCATAACACTCTTAGGCAGCGGGTAGCCTTAGATGATTAAGGAAATGGTATTGTTATTTGGAAGTGACTTGACGAGAGTATAGGTTTCAAAAAAGGGGTAATGTGATTAAGTTGATAGCACTTCGGTAGTATTGCGGCACCTTCTTTTAGATCGACTGGTGATATTCAGGGAAATTTGAGAGTATCTAACGTGGAATGATTGGGTATTAGAGGTGTGGCATATATTCGGACGGCGAAATTGGGATAGGATATGGTGATTCATGTGCCGTATGGACGTGGAGACGGAAGTTCTCATATTCAGGCTGTGTTGTGATTGTAGATCGTGTGTATCAGCACTGTTTAGTGACTACTGAGATTTGGAGGCCCGAGTGGATCTTTCTTTGCTTGGTATGTTAGGTTTTGGATATGATATTGGGGTGTGGACTGGTTGTTCCATGTTGTGTTATTCTGGACTATTGCGATAAGATTGCGCGGATGGCTATGTCGGGAAATGCAACGGATTGAGTGGTGATGTTCGCCGGATTATGTCCTATTGGGGATTTTTATATTTCAAAGACCTAGCGGACGGCTAGGAAGGATTGCCTTTCTTACTTGGGGTCTTGTGAGTGAGTGTTCTATCTTGAGTCGGCTTGATTGGCTCCGAATGGCATTGTTGAGGGAGGTATTGATTCGACTGTTGTCGAGCTTATCAGTGATCTGGGGAGATCTATGAGTTACCTTCTGCGT
>NW_017675610.1:15220-27238 GCF_001879085.1 Nicotiana attenuata | reverse complement strand
TAGGCAGGAATTTTAACATTTCCTAAGTAGATAAAAGAAAGATTATAGAGGAATTCTCTACTTCATTTTCCAAGAAGAAAAGAAGTTTAATTGATAGTGACAAGGTTGATGGTGATGGAATGTTTACCGTTGGTCGTGGCAGTTCCCATAAAACGGGGATCATAAGACTCTATGATGACAAAGATAATAGGAAGTTTTGTTCTCAACTTTCTTCCAAGTCTGATCCGTACAAGCTTAATGGGATATTGGTAATATTTCTTCGGATTCAGACAATAATTTGACTGACAAAAGTATGAAAATGCTAATCAAAAGAATTAAATCTAAAACGTTTTTCTTTGTATAGTACCTAATAAACTTATACTTAGTGCATAGTACAACGTAAGTATATATATTATATATATTAATGGCTTACATTTATATTATTTAGATAGTAAATACAAAAGTGAGTTTTAATTTAGACCATTGTTGACCTTAATGGAGACCAACTTTGGTCGCTAATTATACATGAAATTAATTTAGCGACCAAAGTTGGTCGCAAAATTTAAATCAGATTTATTTATATTTTATATAATATTTAAATTAAAAATATAATTATTAAAATTTATAACTGAGTCCCACTTTAGTGATCAAACTCGGTCGCTATCTGCCTACCCTTTATTTAGCGACCAACGTTGGTCGCCAAGTTTAAATTATATATATTTAAATTTTATATTTTTTTTAAAATAATAATATAATTATTAAAATTTTGAAGGTGGGTCCCACTTTAACGCCAACATTGGTCGCTAATCTCAATAAACCTTTGACCAAGCAAGTCTGACCAGTCCAGTCAACATTTTGACTAATTTAGCGACCAACTTGCGACCAATCTTGGTCGCTAATTTGTTTCATTTATTTATTTTATTATTTTCGCTAGTTTTGCGACGACCGTTGGTCGCTTTTCTCTGCAGACCAACTTTGGTCGCTATTTTTTGGTCGCTTTTTTTCGGAATTCTAGTAGTGATTGGGCAAAGGTGCTCCGCTACTGAATCCAAGTGCCTATGTTAGGAAAAATGTTTATTCAGTCAGAGGAAAAATATGAGCAAATCAGATGCCAATACTAATGTTGCCTTGAAGCTGAATACGGCAAAAGCATATGACAGGGTTTCTTGGCTTTATCTATGCAATGTTCTCAGACAGATGGGCTTTTTAGAAGCAAATAATTTGGAGGCTTCTAGCAAACAACTGGTATTTTATTAATATCAATGGGACGAGAGTTTTTCAAGTCTAGTAGGGGCCTTAAACAAGGTGATCCACTATCACCGGCACTTTTCCTTATTGGTGCTGAATTGTTATCTACAATGATGAACCAACTTCCTGGTGATAACTTCAAACACTTTGCTACTGGTTATCATCAACATACGATAAATGAGTAACTACCACGTAGTTCATTATTATAGAGAAGCAAACTTTGTAGCCGACCACTTGGCTAATATGGAAATTGCTACCAGACAAGAGATGTTCTTCCATCAATCTATCTCGTTAAATTTTCTTTTCTAGTTCTTTAAGTTGTATGTGTTCCAATATTCAAATTTTAGTTTGGGAGAATCACATTACTTGTCACTTGGCCCAACAATCCATCAGAAAATAGCCCATGTTTGAAGCCCTTACCCAGTATAGCCCAGGTTGTAAATAATCTGAAAATTACTTTTCACTAGTTAGCCCATTTTTTCTTCATTCCCCTCTTTTTTCTTCGTTCCAGTTACATCCCCTTGTCACTCCCCTTTTTTCTTCGTTCCAGTTAAGCCACCTTCTTCTTCTCCTTCCCAAGTCAGCCTTTGCACCACAAAATTTTTCTACTATTGTTATTCTCCTTCAATTCTTTTCCGAATTTCAATGGTTAATTAAGGATTTGAAAAATAAAAGTCACCATTACAGGTGGTTCGAAGATTCGATTTCAGAAATTGAGTTTTCTGATTTGTTAGTTGTTTGGAATGGGTGTTGTCTCAATTGATTGGAATCATCAAGATGAGTTCAAAACTTAAATTTCAAGTGATTTGGAGTAGATTTAGGCTATATTTGAGTGAAATTTCAGAAATTAAGTTTTTCGATTTGTTAGTTGTTTGGAATGGGTGTTGTCTCAATTGATTGGAACCATCAAGATGAGTTCAGAACTTAGATTTCAAGTGATTTGGAGTAGCTTTAGGCTATATTTGAGTTAAATTTCAGAGAATGCCCAAGGAAGAAGAAGAAGAAGAAGAAGAAGAAGAAGAAGAACACGTGAAGCTCCATTGATAGGATTCATTTGTATAATAATGTATAATATTGTATAAATAGTATATATAGTGTATAAACACAACTTATACACTATTATATCCAGGGTTGATATATTATTTACAGGTATTTGGTGAATTTCTCGCATTTTCTTCTTCTTCTTCTTCTTCTTCTCATTCGTCTTATACACCTATATACATAGTGTATCAAAGAATGTTTTTCACTCTGTGATTATACATCTTTATACACTTTTATACAACTATATACATACTGTACCTCTATGTATAAAAGTGTATAACATTGTATAAAAGTGTATAAGCATCGCTGACGAAATTTTTGTACGATTTTCACTTGCAATTCTTGTATAAAACTAGTCCAAATCTCCAGCAAATAACTTCAAACTTTGTATACAACCTACTTAGACTATTTCTAATAAGTTCAAACAATACCCACTCCAAATTTCTCACAAAATCATAATTGAAATTTAACAAGATTAGCATCAAAGGAGATGAGATTTTAGGTTTCTCGCGTCAGTTTTTGCATTTTGCAGTTGTGATAGGTATGTATAAACCTGAAGATATACAAATTTTTTTTTTAAAAAAAACAGAGAAGTATTGGTTATGGAAGAAGGCGCGAATGAATATTGACTGAATGGGGAACTAATTTTTCTTTTAAGTTTTGTTTGCATATGATTCTTTTTCATTAATTAGATTAAATATTTATGGATGAAAAATGAGGAGAGGGCTACAATAGGGGTAGGTAGGAATAAATGAGTTTGTTATAATTAGAGTGAATGGGAAAAGAAAAGATCTTATTAATATTTGGCTACACATTTGCAAACTTATAACTGGGCTAAAATAGTGCAAGGTCAACTTATGGAGTGCATTATTTTGTAATTTTGTCTTTTAGTTATACAAATTGGAAAAAAAAACTCGAAAAGGCCCTTATCGGCCCCACCAGGACCGGTATGTGCATCGGTTCAGTCCCTCTAAAAAGGGGAGATTAAAAAAATAGCCAGATTTACAAGTGGTCATTCAAAAATAGCCACAGTTTCAAAAGTAATCTAAATTTAGCCACTTTTCATGTAAAGATAAATCTGAACGAAAATACTGTTCAAAATCCTGAAAAATACTCCAGTATAATATACTGGAATTGGAGCACCGATGCTCCAATCTCCAGTATATTATACTGGAACTTTCCGCGTGTTGGAGTTCTAGCATAATATGCTAGAAGTTCATATAGAGGTGCACCGATCTCAGTATATTATGCTGGAACTTTTCGTGTTGCAGCAAAATAGTGGCTATTTTTCAATGACTTTGCAAACGCTGGCTATTTTTGAATGACCAGTCCGAAAACTGACTAGTCCGTACTATTTTTACCAAAAGCCCCAAGTACAGGCCCCCTAGCGTCCGTACTGTTTTTACCAAAAGCCCCAAGTACAGGCCCCCTAGCCCCTGAACCCACGCCCACTAGGAAACCTAGACTAGAACCGGCCCAGAACAGATTCATAGGCCCACGATTGACACCCCAAATTTAATGAGCAATTTATGCAAAATACATATTGAGCTTAAAATAATTACCCTTTCCTACCCATTTGAAAACTATTTACAATATATACTTATCCAATTAAAACTAATTACCCCTACCTACTCATACCCATCCCAATTTTTTTTTTACCCATTTGGCTTAGCTTAGCTTGATTTGACTTGACTTGAATTGGCTTGGCTTGGCTTGATTTGGCTTGGCTTGAATTGACTTGGCTTGGTTTGAATTGGCTTGGTTTAGAGTAACTTAGTTTGACTTTATTTGTTTGGATACTAAAAAAAAGGGCTAGGGGAAAAAAGCATGGGTAGGGACGGATAAATAGTTTCCTGCACATGGGTATTTGCTAAACTCCCTCTTAATGAGATCTACCAAGTATGAACTTTGATATCATGTGCCAATAAGTTTTAATTGTTATGAAATACTTGATTATGGTGGATGTCCATAACTCCTAAGGGAGTAACACCCACTACTCTTCTCCATTAACCTTCCATTACTTCTTACCATTATGGATGTAACTCCCACACCTCCATGATCTTCCCCATGTTCTCAATAGTTAATACCATATTTATGGCATCCCTTTGTATTACCTATATCATCCTATAAATAGAGGGTTTGGGCATCACATTGTACACACTTGAATACATGGAAGAAATAGATTCTTTCCTCTCTTTCTCTCTACATTGTTGTCTATCTTCTTGTTTTATATTATTACTTTGAGCTAAGTTTCGTAACACGTTATCAGCACGATTGTTCTCTTCGACAATCCTTTTCATCTTTTAGAAAATGTGTCGCAACAAATGATTTGTTTTTGTATTACCATTACCAAGTAAAACCGTAGCTTCCAATGCATAAGCCTGTTGGATTTTGTATGGACAGTGAGAAAAATGTTCTATAGATTATCTTTGTTTTGGTAAGTGGTTCATCATTCCAATATATGCTCCTAAGTATATAATTATTGTGCTTACTTATATACTAATTGGAAGGGTTAATATATAGCAATATAAATGTCTTCTGGCCATAGTCGACAAATCACTTTTTCTTGTAATTCTATTTGTACTACTAGTATATATATCATACTTGAGCAACATTTTCCATATAGCTACAGCTCAAGTATTTATTTCATTCATATTGGATGGTTCATAGTCATACATAAAGCATATCTATCTAGATGGTTTATTATTACTTACAGTACTAAATTATTTTATGAAATAATAAAACATCTGTGGTTTATCATCAATCTTGAAGGATTTATCATGTAATAGTTCTTTAATTGAATGTTTTGCATAAGAAAATATACTTGAACCAAGACAGAGTAATATAGTATGCATGGTTGCCTAAAGTGATGTAACACTTTTAAATACTCGAGGGTTAGTCCCAGTGCACTTTGGCTTATTATGCCATTAATTGAGGATAAGACGGTGGGTGCAAGTTCCAACGCACCACAAGGGTAAGACATCGGGTTCGAGTCCCTATGCACCACGATGATAAGAGTTGGTTCGAGTCCCAACGCATGATAACCTTACACGCTTTTATATGGGTAAGGCATTGGGTTTGAGTCCGAATGCACCATATTAATGATATAATGATGACTAATGAAAAATAATGTATTTTTCATGAAAAAGCATGAAGCTTGTCCCACTTGGTTTGCTCCATTCTTGAAGTGAATGTGATAGCGATGCATAATATAATAAAGACAAGTGGTTGACTAATGAACGTGGACGTGCCAAAGACCAAAATAATAATAGTCATCATTATAATGATTATAAAAAGGAGAACAATAAGGGTTCTCAAAATAATCCTTCAAAGGTGAAGGAAATGTGCATCAATTTGGTGTGTAAAATAAGGCACGTTCAGACGATTATAGTCCATTTTTTGAAGAGAATGTGACTTGTGCATTGAAAACGCAGATCCATTCCTGAAGGTGAATGTACAATATGTGATAAAAGTAATGAATAAAGACGTGCAATGCATGATTGGATATACACCACAACTCACCTCTAAGGGAGGTTTGAGAGAAAGAGAGATAATGAATATTACTGTGTGATTACATAAATATGTCATTGGTCGCATACATGTGGTACGCCAAAAATATTTTGTCATGCCTTATAAAAGGTTATTAAAGGCAAAAGTAAAGCAAGAAATGTGACGACCCAAAGGGTCATCACTTGTTTTCTTACTCGTCCTGTGTTTCCGAGGCCTCGAAAACCTCATTTAAGGTTGCCTCAATTTGCGTGCGCAGTCCGGGCGCATAGCCGAAAAGCTTAAATATGAATTCTGTGTGAAAAATGCTAAATTTTGATATTAATATGAATATATTTGACTTCGGTCAACATTTTTGGTAAACGGACCCGGCCCTGTGATTTGACGGTCCCGGAGGGTTCATAGAAAAATATGGGACTCGGGCATATGCCTGGAGTCGAATTCCGAGGTCTAGAGCCCGAGAAATGAATTTTTCTGTGAAATTGTTTTTCTGAAATTATTAAGGAAATTGGAAATGGAAATTTATTAAAAGACTATGGTATCGGGCTCGTATTTTGGTTCCGACGCTCGGTACAAGTCTTATATATGGTTTAAGCGCTTTCTATAAAATTTGGTTGAAAACGGACGTCGTTTGACGTGTTTCGGACTTGAAATGGAAATTTGATGCTTTATGAACATTTCAAAGAAAAACATGAGTTTTGAGGCTTGATTCGATGTATATGATGTTATTTTGGCGATTTGATCGCACGGATAAGTCCGTAGGATGTTTTTGAGGTTGTGTGCATAATTGGTTTGGAGCCCTGAAGGCTCGGGTGAGTTTTGGATAGGCATCGGATTGCATTTCTCACTTTGAAAAAAAAAGGTATCAGTTATCTGCAATTTTCGTAAATGCGAAGCCAGAGTTCGCAAATGCGAATGCCCAGCAATCGCAAATGCGAAGGCTGGTTCGCAAATGCGAAGCCAGCCCAGGCAGGCCAAGGTCCGCAAATGCGAAGCCAGACATCGCAAATGCGATGGACACTGGTTCGCAAATGCGAGACCCAGTTCGCAAATGCGAAGGGTCCCTTGGGCAGCTTGAGTTCGCAAATGCGAACAATAATGTCGCAATTCCCAAGCCTGCTGGGTTCGCAATTGCGAACCCAGGTTCGCATTTCCCATATCTGAGGCCTGCAATTTTTCATACTTAGACGAATTTTCAACCCATTTCTTCATTCTTTCAAACTCAAACACTCCATAGGCGATTTTCCAAGAAAACTTTCTTCCCCAAATCATTTGTAAGTCAATTTTTACTTAACCTCTTCAATCCTTTACATCATTAAACATGTTTTCATCTTAAAATCAAGGATTTTCATGGGTGAAAATGGGGATTTTGGGTAGAACCTAGGTTTTCTTCAAATTGGGGAGTTGGACCTCAATTTGAGGTCCGATTTCAAAACAAATCATAAATATGAACTCGTGGGGGAATGGGTAACCGGGTTTTGGTTCGAACCTCGGGTTTTGACCACGTGGGCCCGGGGGCGTTTTGGGAATTTTTGAGTAAAAATTTGGAAAATTCATTTTCATGCATTCAAATTGATTCGATTAGCATTTGTTGATACATTCAAGTAATTTGTGACTAGATTCGAGCGGTTTGGTGGTGAATTCGAAGGGTAATACTAGAGGCTTGAGTTGAGTTTGGAGCATTTGAGGTAAGTGTTTGGTCTAACTTTGGCTTGAGGGAATAGGAGTAGAGTCTTACTTGCTAATTGCTATTTGTCGAGTGCGGTGTATAGGCATGGCGACGAGTATCTATACACTGGTGTCTAGCATGACCGTGTGTCCTTATATTGAGATTATCCCGAACTTGTTGAGATTCTCCCATGCTTATTTGATGATTTCTATATACTGCAAAGAGCATAAGAGAGAGATTTTGATTATTAAACTCCGTGAAGCATTGGCTTGAGTTGTTTTGCGAATTGTGAAGGTATATGATACAAAATGATTCTTTGGAGCTATGGCTCGAATGATAAAGTGAGTTATAGAGTAAGAAATGAAAGCAAAAGAAAGAGATATTGGTTATTCCCTTGCCGGGATATTTTATTGATATGATGATTTTCTCCCTTGCCGGGATATCGAGTTATTGACTTCTCTCCCTTGCCGGGATTTAGTGTGTTATTGTGTTTCCTTGTCGGGATTTCTTTCACTAATTGTTTACTCCCTTGCCCCTTATTTTCGATCGTTGCCTGGGTGAGGATTAATAATATAAATATATGGATCGGGTTGCACGCCGCAACAGTGATGATTTTGGATCGGGTTGCACGCCGCAACAGTGATGATTATGGATCGGGTTGCACGCCGCAACAGTGATGATTGAGGATCGGGTTGCGCGCCGCAACAAGTTATAGCTTAAGTGTGTTTATTCTGGATTTAAGTTTCTGTTGGCTGTTATAACCTTAGAATTTAGACTCCTTGTTTATAACTATTGTCTCCCCACAGCATGCTCCCCCTCCCTTATAAACTGCTTATTTCTTGTTTATTTTCTGCAATATATTTCGTAACTGCACAGGTTTATCTGGTGGTCTGGTCTAGCCTCGTCACTACTTTGCCGAGGTTAGGCTAGGCACTTACCACCACATGGGGTCGGTTGTGCTGATGCTACACTCTATGCATCTTTTTGCACAGATCACAGCGCCGGAGCAGCAGCTTTTGGACAACAGTAGAGGATTCGGGAGCTGACTTTAGTCCCGAGGCCGTGCCAGAGGCCGGGGCAGAGCTCAGCCCCGAGCAGCAGTCCCAGAGGTGGAGCCTCATGTTGATTATGATGAGGAGGTTCCAGCCCCAGCAGCTCCGGTGGGCGCAGCTCGGGTCCCAGAGTGGTTTATAGCCACCCCAGTTCTTCAGGACGCTTTGGTCAGGTTGGTAGGCTTTATGGAGAGCGTCTCTAGAGCGGGTTTGCTTCCACTAGCACCAGCCACTTCTCAGGCTGGAGGAGGGGTTCAGACTCCTGCTACACGTACTCCGGAGCAGGTAGCTCCCCAGGCTCAGGTTCCAGTGGTTCAACCAACTGTGGCAGTTCAACCGGGTATTGTGACTCAGACCGGCGATGGAGCGGCTATGTCCGCAGATGCTTTGTGGAGACTAGATAGGTTCACCAAGCTCTTCACCACCACATTCAGCGGTGCTTCTTCAGAGGACCCCCAGGATTTCTTGTATAGCTGCCATGAGGTTCTTCAGACTATGGGTATTGTGGAGACCAATGGGGTCGACTTCGCCACCTTTCGTCTAGCAGGATCCGCCAAGACTTGGTGGAGGGACTATTGTTTAGCCAGACCAGCAGGGTCGCCATCTCTGACTTGGGACCAGTTTGCAGAGTTATTTTTGGAGAAGTTTCTCCCAGTTACTCAGCGAGATGCTCTTCGCAGGCAGTTTGAGCGCCTTCAGCAGGGCTCCATGTCAGTCACGCAGTATGAGACCCGGTTCATTGATCTAGCTCGCCATGCTATTGTGATACTCCCCACCGAGAGAGAGAGGGTGTAGAGGTTTATTGATGGTTTGATTCAGCCGATCCGTCTCCAGATGGCCATGGGAGCAGGGAGTGAGATTTCTTTTCAGGAGGCGGCCAATGCGGCCCGTAGAGTTGAGATGGCTCTTGCACAGGGAGGTGGTCATGGGTCAGATAAGAGGCCCCGTCATGTAGGTAGATTCAGTGGTACCTCGTCTGGAGGTAGAGATTCTTATGGTAGAGGCCATCCTCCGAGGCCCTTTCAGTCAGCTCTTCAGGTTTCTCATGGTACTTCAGGCGGTAGTGGGTCTCAGCCGCATTATTCTGATCAGCAGCCTATCAGTGCACCACCGCTTCAGAGCTTCAAAGGTGGTCATTCAGGTCGACAGGGTCTGTCTCAGTCTTCTCACTTGCAGCATTCTGGCGGGTGCTATGAGTGTGGTGAGTATGGTCACATCAGGAGGGCTTGCCCGAGGTTGAGGGGTGCTCAGTCACAGCAGCAGGGTCCTCGTCCTATGATTCAGGCAGCAGGCAATCCACAGGCCGCCCAGCCAGCTAGAGGTGGGGGTAGAGGCCATAGAGGTGGAGGTAGAGATCATAGAGGTGGAGCTCGGACCGCCATAGGTAGAGGCCAGCCAGCAGCCGATCGTCCCAGGGATATGGTTCAGGGAGGTGGGGCCCAGCCCCGGTGTTATGCTCTTCCAGCCAGACCAGAGGCTGAGTCTTCAGATGCAGTTATTACAGGTACTATTCTGGTTTGTGATAGGGATGCTTCAGTGCTATTTGACCCTGGGTCTACGTATTCGTATGTGTCATCCTATTTTGCACCGTACTTGGTTATGCCTAGTGATGCCTTGGGTGTTCCTGTATATGTATCTACAGCGTTGGGTGATTCTATAGTGGTCGACCGAGTTCATCGTTCCTGTGTGGTAGTGTTTGAGGGTCTTGAGACCCGTGTTGATTTATTGCTCTTAGACATGGTGGATTTCGACGTCATATTAGGATGGATTGGTTGTCCCCGTATCATGCCATCTTGGATTGTCACGCCAAGACCGTGACCTTGGCTTTACCAGATTTTCCCCGTTTGGAGTGGCGAGGGACCCCAGGTCATGCCACTCGCAGTGTTATCTCATATGTGAAGGCTCGACGCATGGTCGAGAAGGGGTGTTTAGCTTATCTGGTGTATGTTCGCGATTCCAGCGCAAAGATCCCTTCTATTGATTCTGTTCCTATTGATCGGGAGTTCCCCGAGGTTTTCCCTTCAGACCTGCCGAGTAAGGCCGTATGGTGGGCCGGGCTGGGACCGGGACCGGACCGGGCCCGCGGTCTTAACGGGCTAAATGGTCCCGGCGGGCCGGTCCTGGTGGGCCGGTCCCTGGTGGTGTAGAAAGCCCGGGGCGGGCCAGTTCCTTACATCAGGCCCACGATCCCGGGACCGCTAAGCCCGGGACCGGCAGGCGGGCCTGGGCCGGTTCAACCGGTCCTAACGGGCTCCAATGGCTCTTTTTTTAAAAAAATTTTTTTTTTTAGAAAGACCAACGGTCAGATTTTTAAAATCTAGCCGTTGGCCTTTAATTTCAACCGTTTGCAACTTTAAAAAATAGCCATTTGGCCCCCAAACTTTATTTTAACCCCAAACTTTATATAATTACACTTTTTTCCAATTCTCAACTATAAATACCCCCTCATTCTTTCATTTTTACTCACCAATTCATCAATCTATCTCAATCTCTCTCAATCTATATCTAATTTCTCTTCTATAATTGCTTATTTTGTTATTGCAATTTCGTGAAAAATTATGAAGTTGGTGAATTGAAGTATTCAAGTCTTCAAGTCTTCAACGATTTTCAATTTTCAAGAAGTTGTTCGGCAATTCGGTAAACTCGTTCCAACTCTTAAGTTTTAAGAATATATTTTTGTGTGTTTAGTTTGCATAATTGTAATTAATATGGCATTTTCTTTGAAAAAAATGTTTGGTGGTAAGGGAAAAGCTAAAATTGGTGAAAGTAGTCTCCAACCTACTACCCTTCCCCCGGCTCCCCGACCCAGACCTGTTACCCGTCCTGCTCCTCCTATTATTCTTGATAGTGATAACCCTTGTTTTCAATTTTCCGATAGTGAATTTTGCCATAATGTTGCACCAGGTGAACAATTAAATGAAGAAGTTATGAATGCTCTTTATCCTAATCAAACTATCTTAGAAAATGATGAGGAAAATGAGGATGTAGATGAAACCCAACCGGATTTAGATGATACACCTACTAGTCCTGTTAATAACCCAACTGATGCCCCGCCCGACCCACCTGTAGAAACCCCTACTTTTAATAGACAACCTTCTAAACGCCTAGAAACATCAATAGTTTGGAATTTTTTTACTCAAGTAAGAGAACAAAATAAGGCTAAGTGTAAAACTTGTGGGAAATTGCTGGCGCATAAACATCAATAATTTTGATGAGACTTCACATCTAAATGAGCTTCAAGTTTATTTGTCGCAGGGACTTGAAAAGGAGAATCCAGACGGCACCTTTGATCTTTTGGAATGGTGGAAGACAAGGGAAAAACATTTTCCGGTTCTTGCAAGGATGGCTCGGGATATTTTATCTATTCAAGCTTCAACAGTTGCATCAGAGAGCGCTTTCAGTCAAGCAAGACTTCAAATAGGTGATCATAGAGCGTCTATGAGGGAGAGCTTGGAAAAATCAGTACTATTCAGAGATTGGATCCGCTCGGAAAGAAGAAACTTTGGACTTGCAGAATCACAA
>NW_017675610.1:8749-14808 GCF_001879085.1 Nicotiana attenuata | reverse complement strand
AGAACTTTTCAAATTGCCTACAAATGCATTTTCTGGACAATATTTATCCTATTATTTCAAATTGTTTAGTTTTATATTGCAGCACTATGTGATTTATTTGTTGAATTTTCGGAGGGTGGGAATTTTAAACTTGCCTATAAATGCATGAAAGAAAAGTTTAAAAAATTTTATTCCCTATCCCCCCTATTTATGGTGTTTGCTGCAATGTTAATCCTACAATGAAATTAGGAGGTCCTCACTTTTGGTACTAAATATTATTAAGGCTTTAGATCTTTCAGTTGACGGAATTTTCTACACTTTGCAGAGGCAAAACCTCAATTAAATAATGCTCAACAATTATAATGCTTATCAACTTGCGTTAGATTTCGTGCTAGGCCAAACATACAATATATACTACAAGAAAATATATAAAGGGAATCATATTATACAATAACATACTAATTATAGTATTACTATACTAGTATACTATATAATTATATATACATGAGAAGTAGTACTATTATTATTACAAAACAGATTTTTCAAAATGAGGGCCCCACCCCATGACCAACAACGGTCAATTGCACCAAATAGCGTGCTTTTCCATTCTTTCAATTTACAAAACTAACCTTCTCTTAACACTATAAGTACCCTCTCCTCTTCTTCATTTCAATACTCAATACTCATTTCTCAATCTTAAAATTTTCTCTCAATCTCTTCAATCTCCAATTTTTCAAAGACTTCAAGTCTCCAATTCTCAATTTTCAAGTAAATCATGCTCGTTCGGAAGAGTGCGCTTATTTGTTTCGCAATACTATGAATGCTTGAAAAAAAGGAAAGAAGGCCAAATTATTTAAATGTGGCAAGAACTTGTGGAAGAGTCTTAAATTTGTCGTTCAGGGTGTACCACAGGCATTTTAAGGAGGCATATAAAGTATACTCGTGTTGAGGGTATTTATCCGCAAATTCGTCTTTTTTAAGATTTCATACAATTTGTTATTTTAAAATTATTAGTCGTATTTATGCTTCATGTTTGTTACTTGTTATTAATTTATTTGGCATGCAATTTGTTTTACTTATTGTTCTTGTTATATTTACTTTACGTCAAACACCTTAATAATTAGATATCTATATATTATTAACTACATTATTTTTATATAGCCATGATAAGAGTCAATTTCATATATATACATACATATATGGTTTACAAGAAATTGCCTTAAATAAAAAAAATTTTAAAAAAAAGCTCGGAAATAAAAAAAGCCCGTTAGGCCCGCTAAGCCCACGAGCCCGGCCCATTTAGCCCAGGACCATATGGGCTTAGGCCCGTCACGGGCTGGTCCCACCCGTTGAGCCCACGAAGCCCGGGATCGTGAAGCCCGGGACCGCCAGAGCCCGGGACCGCTAAGCCCAGGCCCGTTTAGCCCGGCCCGTTTAGCCCATTTAGGCCCGGGCCCGACCCACCATACAGCCTTACTGCCGGGTATGCTGACCGACAGGGATATCGATTTTTGTATTGATCTGGCTCCAGGCACGCAGCCCATTTCTATCCCGCCGTATTGCATGGCCCCGCCAGAGTTGAAAGAGTTAAAGGATCAGTTGCAGGATTTGCTTAAGAAGGGTTTCATTAGACCCAGCATTTCGCCTTGGGGTGCGCCGGTGTTATTTGTGAAGAAAAAGGATGGTTCGATGAGGATGTGCATTGATTACCGGCAATTGAACAAAGTGACGATAAAGAACAAGTATCCACTACCGAGGATTGACGATTTGTTCGACCAGCTTCAGGGTGCAAAGGTGTTTTCAAAGATAGACTTGAGATCTGGCTACCATCAGTTGAGGATTAGGGCGTCTGATGTCCCTAAGACAGCATCCCGCACTCGGTATGGGCATTATGAGTTTTTGGTCATGTCATTTGGGTTGACCAATGCCCCAGCAGCATTCATGGAGCTGATGAACTGAGTGTTCAGGCCATATTTGGACATGTTCGTGATAGTCTTTATTGATGGCATTTTGGTGTACTCCCGCAGCTAGGAGGAGCACGAGCAGCACCTCAGAGTGGTTCTTCAGACTCTGAGGGATAGTCAGTTATATGCCAAGTTCTCCAAGTGTGAGTTCTGGCTGAGTTCAGTAGCATTTCTGGGTCACGTTGTATCAGCAGAGGCTATCCAGGTGGACCCGAAAAAGATAGAGGTAGTCAAGAACTGGCCTCGACCAGCATCAGCCACAGAGATTCGGAGTTTCTTGGGTTTAGCAGGCTACTATCGTCGGTTCATGGAGGGGTTTTCATCTATCGCAGCCCTGATGACCAGGTTGACCTAGAAGGGTGCCCAGTTCAGATTGTCAGATGAGTGTGAGGCGAGCTTTCAGAAGCTCAAGTCAGCTCTGACTACGACACCGATATTGGTTTTGCCACAAGTTCAGGGCCTTATACAGTCTATTGTGATGCTTCCCGTATTGGACTTGGTGTAGTATTGATGCAGGATGGCAGAGTCATAGCCTATGCTTCGAGGCAGCTGAAGATCCACGAGAAGAATTATCCGGTTCATCATCTAGAGTTGGCAGCCATTGTTCATGCTCTGAAGATTTGGAGGCATTATCTATATGGCGTGACGTGTGAGGTGTACAGTGATCACAAGAGTCTTCAGTACTTGTTCAAGCAAAAGGAGTTGAATTTGAGGCAGAGGAGGTGGTTGGAGTTATTGAAAGATTATGATGTCACTATTTTATACCACCCGGGGAGTGCCAATGTGGTGGCCGATGCATTGAGTAGGAAGTCCGCCAGCATGGGCAGTATTGCTTATATTCCGGTCAGCCAGAGACCGCTTGCTTTGGATATTCAGGCCTTGGCCAATCGATTTGTGAGGTTGGATATTTATGAGCCCAGCAGAGTGTTAGCTTGCACGGTTGCTCGTTCTTCATTATTGGAGCGTATCCGTGATCGACAGTTTGATGATCCCCATTTGTGTGTCCTGAGACATGGTGCAACCTGGAGGTGCCAAGAAGGTGACCTTAGATGATGATGGTGTCTTGAGACTGCAGGGGCGAGTTTGTGTGCCCAATGTTGATGGGATTCGAGAGTTGATCTTAGCGGAGGCCCACAGTTCCCGGTATTCTATTCACCCGGGCGCCGCGAAGATGTATCAGGACTTGCGGCAGCATTATTGGTGGCGTAGGATGAAGAAGGATATTGTTGCATATGTAGCTCGATGTTTGAACTGTCAGCAGGTTAAGTATGAGCATCAGAGGCCTGGTGGTTTATTTCAGAGGATTGAGCTTCTTGAGTGGAAGTGGGAGAGGATTACCATGGATTTCGTTACCGGACTTCCGTTAACTCAGAAGAAGTTCGATGCGATATGGGTTATTGTTGATAGGCTGACCAAGTCAGCACATTTCATTCCTGTGGCAGTCTCCTATTCATCCGAGAGGTTAGCTGAGATTTATATCCGGGAGATTGTTCCCCTTCATGGTGTGCCCGTATCTATCATTTCGGACCGGGGTACGCAGTTTACCTCGCGTTTCTGGGGTGCAGTTCAGCGAGAGTTGGGCACACGGGTTGAGTTGAGCACAGCGTTCCATCCTCAGACGGACGGTCAGTCCGAGCGGACTATTCAGATTTTGGAGGATATGCTCCGGGCTTGTGTTATCGACTTTGGAGGTTCGTGGGATCAGTTTTTGCCTTTAGCAGAGTTCGCCTGCAACAACAGATACCAGTCCAGCATTCAGATGGCTCCATATGAGGCGTTGTATGGTAGACGATGTCGGTCTCCAGTGGGATGGTTTGAGCCGGGAGAGGCTCGGTTATTGGGTACAGATTTAGTTCAGGAGGCCTTGGATAAGGTCAAGATCATTTAGGACAGGCTTCGTTCGGCTCAGTCGCGGCAAAAGAGTTGCAGATCGTAAGGTCCGGGATGTAGCTTTCATGGTTGGTGAGCGGGTCTTGCTCCGAGTGTCGCCTATGAAGGGCGTGATGAGATTTGGGAAGAAGGGCAAGCTTAGCCCTAGGTTCATTGGTCCCATTGAGATCCTTGATCGAGTGAGAGAGGTGGCTTATAGACTTGCCTTGCCGCCTAGCCTGTCCGCCGTGCATCCAGTTTTTCATGTGTCCATGCTTCGGAGGTATCACGGCGATCCAGCCCACGTGTTAGATTTCAGCACTGTCCAGGTTGACAAGGATCTGTCTTATGAGGAAAAGCCGGTGGCTATTCTAGACCGGCAGGTTCGACAGTTGAGATCGAAGAGTTTTCCTTCAGTACGAGTTCAGTGGAGAGGTCAGCCCCCTGAGGCATCGACCTGGGAGTCCGAGTCCGATATGCAGAGCCGTTATCCTCATCTTTTCCTGACTCAGGTACTTCTTTCTTTTGTCCGTTCGAGGACGAACGATTATTATAGAGGTGGAGAATGTGACGACCCAAAGGGTCATCACTTGTTTTCTTACTCGTCCTGTATTTCTGAGGCCTCGAAAACCTCATTTAAGGTTGCCTCAATTTGCGTGCGCAGTCCGGGCGCGTAGCCGAAAAGCTTAAATATGAATTCTGTGTGAACAATGCTAAATTTTGATATTAATATGAATATATTTGACTTCGGTGAACATTTTTGGTAAACGGACCCGGCCCCGTGATTTGATGGTCCCGGAGGGTTCGTAGAAAAATATGGGACTCGGGCATATGCCCGGAGTCGAATTCCGAGGTCTAGAGCCCGAGAAATGAATTTTTCTGTGAAATTATTTTTCTGAAATTATTAAGGAAATTGGAAATGGGAATTTATTAAAAGACTATGGTATCAGGCTCGTATTTTGGTTCCGACGCCCGGTACAAGTCTTATATATGGTTTAAGCGCTTTCTATAAAATTTGGTTGAAAACGGACGTCGTTTGACATGTTTCGGACTTGAAATCGAAATTTGATGCTTTATGAACATTTCAAAGAAAAACATGAGTTTTGAGGCTTGATTCGATGTATATGATGTTATTTTGGCGATTTGATCGCACGGATAAGTCCGTAGGATGTTTTTGAGGTTGTGTGCATAATTGGTTTGGAGCCCTGAAGGCTCGGGTGAGTTTTGGATAGGCATCGGATTGCATTTCTCACTTTGAAAAAAAAAGGTATCAGTTATCTGCAATTTTCGTAAATGCGAAGCCAGAGTTCGCAAATGCGAATGCCCAGCAATCGCAAATGCGAAGGCTGGTTCGCAAATGCGAAGCCAGCCCAGGCAGGCCAAGGTCCGCAAATGCGAAGCCAGACATCGCAAATGCGATGGACACTGGTTCGCAAATGCGAGACCCAGTTCGCAAATGCGAAGGGTCCCTTGGGCAGCTTGAGTTCGCAAATGCGAACAATAATGTCGCAATTCCCAAGCCTGCTGGGTTCGCAATTGCTAACCCAGGTTCGCATTTCCCATATCTGAGGCCTGCAATTTTTCATACTTAAACGAATTTTCAACCCATTTCTTCATTCTTTCAAACTCAAACACTCCATAGGCGATTTTCCAAGAAAACTTTCTTCCCAAAATCATTTGTAAGTCAATTTTTACTTAACCTCTTCAATCCTTTGCATCATTAAACATGTTTTCATCTTAAAATCAAGGATTTTCATGGGTGAAAATGGGGATTTTGGGTAGAACCTAGGTTTTCTTCAAATTGGGGAGTTGGACCTCAATTTGAGGTCCGATTTCAAAACAAATCATAAATATGAACTCGTGGGGGAATGGGTAACCGGGTTTTGGTTCGAACCTCGGGTTTTGACCACGTGGGCCCGGGGGCGTTTTGGGAATTTTTGAGTAAAACTTTGGGAAATTTATTTTCATGCATTCAAATTGATTCGATTAGCATTTGTTGATACATTCAAGTAATTTGTGACTAGATTCGAGCGGTTTGGTGGTGAATTCGAAGGGTAATACTAGAGGCTTGAGTTGAGTTTGGAGCATTTGAGGTAAGTGTTCGGTCTAACTTTGGCTTGAGGGAATAGGAGTAGAGTCTTACTTGCTAATTGCTATTTGTCGAGTGCGGTGTATAGGCATGGTGACGAGTATCTATACACTGGTGTCTAGCATGACCGTGTGTCCTTATATTGAGATTATCCTGAA
>NW_017675610.1:7108-7770 GCF_001879085.1 Nicotiana attenuata | reverse complement strand
TTTTTTCTGTAGGAGGAAAAATTCACCACTTGGATGGTGGTATAAAAGATCTTGTAGTACAAAAATCATTGAGAGCTCCGAAAGAGCGAATTTATTACTACCCGAATAAATAAATTATTCATGCAATTGGTGGTAGTAAGTCTCAAAAAGGAACTTTTTGAGTTTCAAATATATTAGCCAAAGTGGTTGGCATATTGAGACTATAAATGAAAGGAAGATTGAATATCTTCATATTACTATAATCATACCGGGTAAATATGAAAGGTTACCCGATTTTTCTTCTATTTGTACTACAAATGTATAAGCATGGTGATGGATCACATGCCATAGTAAATTAAATATTTACTGAAACAAATATTAGTTGGCACGACTGGTTGGCCATCCCGGTTCAATTATGATGCAAAAATTAATTGAGAATTCACATTGGTATATATTGTAGAAATAGAAGATTTTTCAAGAATTCTCTTGTGTTGCTTATTCTCATGATATACCAGTCAAGGTTGGGATTTAATCCCTTAAAATTTGGAACGAATAAAAGGTGATATATATATGGGCCTAGTCACCTGCCATGTGGACCGTTTACTATTATATGATTTTAATAGATGCATCTATTGTATGGTCACATGTGCGTTGGTTATCAACTTGAATTGGAGCATTTACAG
>NW_017675610.1:0-6595 GCF_001879085.1 Nicotiana attenuata | reverse complement strand
CATTTGATATTACGGACCTACTCCAACTTTCGGAATCGGAATCCGACCCCGATATCAAAAAGTTCACTCACGGTCAAACTTTCCGAAATTCCAACTTTCGCCTATTCATGCCAAATTCTACTACGGACCCCCAAATCACAATATGGACGCGCTCCTAAGTCCAAAATCACCCAACAGAGCTAACAGAACCATCAGAAATCCAATCCGAGGTCAAATACTACAAAGTCAAACTTGGTCAAACCTTTCAAATTTAAAGCTTCTAGCTGAGAATCATTCTTCCAAATCAATTCCGAATAACCTGAAACCAAAACAGACGATTCACATAAGTAATACTACATTATATGGAGCTACTCATGCGCGAAAATTACCGAGCAAAGTGCAATTTCTTATTTTGATGAAAGTAGAAAATAAACATATGTAGCTCAACACTCGAGTTTATCACTTTTAGTTGCTTCTAGCTATAACTTCACCTTCTTGGCTTATTTGGTATTCGCCTTGGATAGAATTAGTTTTCTTATTTTTTCATCTTTGTCATTCTTGGCCGTATTTTCAAGAAGGCCATCCTCCATAACTCTTGATCTTTCCTCTTCATTTTTCTTCAATTTTTCCTTCATGTGTTGTTGCTGCACATAGAGATGAGCATAGTTTTCTCCCATGGAACACATTGTTGATGAGGTTTATGCTAAAGGAAATTGCTAAAAGTTACTTGTTGTAGCTTGAATTTGAGAAAAGCAATGAAGATTTATAGAGTAGATCTTTTGCATTTGATTTTACTTAATATTTAATTTTAAGTGTGACACTAAATTAATGCAGTTTGAATGACGTGACATCTGTAGATTTGCTGTCAATCTCTGGTTCAGTTACTTTTTTCTTTGCCAAGTAGTGAGTGCATGCATATATTCTAAATTTGTTGTTTAGAAAAAGATAAAAATTCTTAACAATCTTTTGATATTGTGTATTTGTTTCTCCGTCAAATAAAGAGTGCATGCTTGTATTCCAAATCTATTATTTGAAAATTTATATTAGGTTTTTACACGCGTATATATCAATAGATTGGTAAAGTATGGTCGTACGAAAATATATTTGTATTTGATTTTTTATATTTTTCATTATTTCACGCGATATACTAAATTAATATAGTTTGCATGATTTACATATGCAAAATATATGACACTTTTTGTAGTGATCTTTAATTTTTTGTCCCCATTTTCCCTATGGGCAGAACTTTTTTTTGAAAATATACAAAAACCACTAAATGTCATGCAATTAGAAGGCCATCCTCTATTTTTCTTGATCTTTCTTCTTCAATTTTCTTCAAGTTTTCCTTCATGTGTTGTTATTATACGTAGAGATGAGCATAGTTTGCTCCCATACATGGTACACATGGTTGAAGAGGTTTATGCTAAAAAAATGGCTAAGAGTTATATGTTGTAGTATGAATCAGAGAAAAGCTGTGGAGATTTATAGAGTAGATCTTATACATCTGAATATTATTTATTTTATTTTATTTTAAGTGTGACACTAAGCAAATGCAGTTTGAATGACTGACATCTGTAGATTTATTGTCAACCTCTGGTGCAA
This sequence comes from Nicotiana attenuata, assembly GCF_001879085.1. Classification (NCBI taxonomy): domain Eukaryota; kingdom Viridiplantae; phylum Streptophyta; class Magnoliopsida; order Solanales; family Solanaceae; genus Nicotiana; species Nicotiana attenuata. The sequence goes on along the minus strand of NW_017675610.1, from coordinate 5,014 downwards.
TTATGCTTTTCCTTTGCCAAGTAGGGAGATGCATGCATGTACTCCAAATCCGTTGTGTAAGAAAAGATGAAAATCCTTAACTATCTTTCGTTATTATGCATTTGATTTCTTTGCCAAGTAATGAGTGCATGTCTATATTCCAATTATGTTATTTAAAAAAAATAAAAAAACTATATAGGTTCTTAGATGTGTATATCAATATATTGTCAAGGATTATTAGCCAGTGAAGAATATCAGCACTAATTGGCTATTTTTTATTTCAAAGTTCAGAAAGTGTACTTTTTACTAAGATTCGTTATTATATACTGTACTCATACATTTCCTCCAAAGTTGCATTTTTCGCTACTATAAAAACAGAACAATATTAGGTTGGAAGTGAATATTATTGTCTCCCCAAATGAACTAACAATTTATGAGCACGTGCAATGCAAGTGCACTGTCCTTTGTTCCCCTTTTTCTCCAAAGTATGGTTATATATGGTCGATATCGCAGAGCTCAATTTCGAAGACTGAACGGAACCCCCGGACTCGTGTTCGGGCAACACGAAGTAAAGACCAGAGCTGACTGGAAAATGCGTACCTTGAGAAAATCAAAGACCCGACGTCATCTTCCTCGAGGGCAGTACAATTTCCATGACACTCAAGAAAGAGCGGGAATTTCTCAAGGACGCGTGGGTCAAAGTATGAAATAAGGGATAAGATTTGTATGAAATAGTACAATTCCATAGTAGGTTGTTATACAACTGTACCAATAGAATTCTTTGCCATAATTGGAAATGTACCATATTAGGGTTTTCCCCTTCTATATAAAGGGGACCCCAATCTTTGTAGAAGATATTATTCACTGCAACAGAATATTCTACTCTGCTTCATTCGTTTGCTGTGATCCACAATTGTTCTTCAGCTTTATTGTCTTTATTTAATTGTTCATACTTTATTTGCTCTTAACTCACCTCGAGGCCCCCGAGACAATCGAGCTCGAGGTCCCCATTACTCTAACAATACTGGTTTGGTCCATCAATTCTTCCTACTTTAACTTAATATAACTTGTATATTCACTAGTATTTGAATAAATCACATATCTTTATAACCACAAGTCATCTTTAATTGTTACTCACGTTTTTTGAGGTAAAAAGTTTGGCGCCCACCGTGGGGCTAAAGATAATAGTGATTATTTTAGTGCTAGTTTACTGATAACACACGATATTCTTCACACTTTTTCTTGTCAAAGATTCATTGATTTCAGGCTAATATATGTCTAGCTCAGCAAACGCACCCGTGCATGGAAATGACGGTCTCGGATCTCATGGAGAAAACAATGCCACAGTTGCAGGGACCAGTGTACCACCACTACACCCTGGGGTAGCACCAGCGCCAAACCCAGTCGATGTTGGTTCACACATTGCCGTGAACGTCGATTTGGACACTGATGTCGAGGGAAGTGTACGCGGAGGGGATCAACCTGACGCTCAAAGGACACAGGCTCAAGGAGAAAGAGAAGTTAGACTACAAGTGATTTTTGAGATGTTGCAAGCGCAGCAAGATGCTTGCAAAGTCAGCAAAAGACTTCGAGCGTGGCTGGGCCAGAAACCGCTCATCGTGTTGAGCCGACCCGAAAAGATCAAGCAACGACGGTTTAGGAACTGACCCCACCGTTATGAAAATGCTCGAGGAACTCACGAAGAGGATCGAGTCAGGAGAAAAAGGGATTGAGGACAACGAAAAAAAAGTGGAAACATACAACTCGAGGATCGACCAAATACCAGGAACACCTCTGATTTTGAAAGGACTGGACTCAAAGAAGTTCGTGCAAAAACCATTCCCCCAAAGTGCGGCTCCGAAGCCAATCCCGAAGAAGTTTCGGATGCCATACATCCCAAAATACAACGGGATCACTGATCCCAACAAGCACATCACCACGTATACTTGTGGCATTAAAGGAAATGATTTGGAACACGATGATTTTGAGTCAATTTTGCTAAGAAAGTTGGGGGAAACTCAGTCTAAGGGTGCCATGATCTGGTACCATAACTTACCCCCGAACTTTATTGATTCGTTTGCCATGTTGGCGGACTCATTTGTAAAGGCACATGCTGGTGCCATAAAAGTCGCAACAAGGAAGTCCAATGTATTCAAAATAAAGCAAAGGGAGAATTAAATGCTGAGGGAATTTGTTTCTCGCTTCCAGTCAGAGCGGACGGAGTTACCGCCGGTCTCCGGTGACTGGGCCGTACAAGCTTTCACTCAGGGACTAAATGAACGAAATTCGATGGCTTCGAAGCATCTGAAGCAAAACTTGATCGAGTATCACGCCGTGACCTGGACGGATGTGCATTACAGGTACCAATAAAAAATTAGGGTCGAGGATGATCAGGTGGGAGCCCCCTCGGGCTCAGTTTACCCAAGCAGGTTACTAGAAAAGAGGTCAGGAAATGCAAACAGGGAGTCAAGGACGAATATGGAAAGATATCAGCCTTACATCGAGGATCGAAGAAACATCTCAAGGCGTAATATACATCAGAACGATCGAAGAGAGGATCGAGGTCAGAGTTCCCGGGAACTCATGAGCAAAACCGAGTTCGATAGGCACTCGAGACCGGCAGAAGCACCTCGACTATCAGAGTACAACTTCAACGTTGATTCCTTGGGTATCGTCTCAGCCATTGGCAAAATTAGAGATACTAGATGGCCTAAGCCTATACAGACGGATCCTTCTCAGAGGAACCCCAACTTGATATGCAAGTATCATGGTACACATGTGCATAAGATCGAGGATTGCAGGCAGCTCAGAGAAGAGGTAGCCCGGTTGTTCAACGAGGGGCATCTTCATGAATTTCTCAGCGACCGAGCCGAGAACCATTTCGGGGAAAGAGATGCAAACGGGAAGAAGGAACCTGAAGAACCTCAACATGTTATTCACATGATCCTCGATGGAGTCCACGTACCATAGGGACCCATATTCAAACGTACCAAAGTATCCATCACTAGGGAGAAGCGTACTCGGGACTACATGCTCGAGGACACCCTCATATTCAGCAAGGAAGACATTGAGGCCTTATTCAGCCTCACAATGATGCACTGGTAATTTCTATCCTTTTAAATATAGTTCAAGTTAAACGTGTTCTCGTGGATCCAGGTAGTTCGGCAAATATAATCAGGCCGAGGGTCGTGGAGTATCTCGGGTTGCTCGATCAAATCAAAACGGCACCATGAGTCTTGAATGGCTTCAACATGGTAAGTGAAGCGACGAAGGGAGAAATCATCCTTCCGGTCAGCGTGGCCGGAACCATACAAGATTCCCAATTTCATGTCATCGAAGGTGACATGAGGTATAATGCTTTGCTTGGAAGGCCGTGTATCCATACCATGAGGGCAGTGCCATCGACCCTTCATCAAATGATGAAGTTCCCAACAAAGGATGGCGTGAAAACAGTGCATAGAGAGCAACATGCAGCTAAGGAGATGTTTGCAGTACACGACTAGGTGCCGGTATCGACACCGACCACATCGAAAAAATCAAAGAAAAAAATGGTGACCAAATAGCAATGACAGCCCGTACCCTCGGTTGTGCCCGAGGGACACGTGATCGATGAACAGGTGGTCGAGGACTACCAAACAATTGGAATGTATCATTGCTCAAACGCTATTACTGCTGAGGTACGATCTTCTCCCCTTTTCCATTTGTATTTAAAGCCAACTCCTTGCAGATTTTCGTTTGGAAACTCCGAGACACCTTTCAGCTCGAAGGCCTTGGGTTTTAAAGCATGCGTTGCACTTTTTTCCCTTAGCTCGGGTTTTATCCCAAATGATTTTACCGGCAAGGTTTTTAACGAGGCAACACTTATATGCTACCTAAGGAATATTCAACAAGTGTTCAAGGTTTCTCTTCAATCCACCTCGAAAACTGGGGGGCATCCCCCTCGAAGGACACATTCTCGAAGAAAGCAATTCATGCCAAGGAAGGCCTCGATAGGGGAATGTTGTAATGGGCCAAACGGTCAAATGAACCGTGTCCATATAGAATAGTCAGGCCCCCAGTGGCAAAACATGTACATGTATCAAGTATTTGAAAATATATCAAAAGAAGTCTACTGTTTTCACATCTAACGACTCAAGGGCCAAAACCCTGAATGCACCCGAATACTCGGGGACTGCCATTGATAATCGACACATCGAGTCATCAAACACTCGAACTTATAAGACCTCAAAGAGGCACACTCAAACTTATAAGACCTCAAAGNGTTCGAGCAAATACTCACTCGATCACCAAGCCCAAGGGCTACCCGAGTTTGAGAAAATTCTCACTCGGGGACTATCCACGAAGCCTAAGGGCTAACTTTAGTTTGAGTTCGAGCAAATACTCACACGACCACTAAGCCCAAAGGCAACCCGAGCTCGAGAAAGTTCTCACTCGGGGATTATCCACGAAGTCTAAAGGATAACTTTATGTCAGATTTGAGACCTTGCACTCGCTCAACACGGACCCAAGAATTCCTACTCACATCAGCTCGGTCTTTATCCTCATCGATGCTAGCAAAGAAGGACTTCGGAGATCGACGTTGCAACTTTATCAGACCACCTCGATTGAGACGAGGGCTGTATAATCTTATCAGATGGTCGAGGGTAAAGGGCATCCCCTCGACTTTGCTTGAAAAATACCTAACTAGGTAAACAATCCGCTAGAAGGAAGGATAAATTTGGCAAGTGTCACTAGATATTGTTGACAGAAGTCGAGGATCAGTGGGTCTGGAAAGGGCAAAGAGGGATCTACGGGACCTAAGGTAAATAGGTATGTGTATACACTTAGGTACCCCGCTTTGTGAGTGGTAATGTCCTCGTTAGGGGAAGGGATCTCCACATGCACTTCGTCTCCCCAATAGCAATCTGCCTTCACTTGTTTGAGATTAGTAATTAAGCTAATATACCGAGACGTAGGTTCACATCGTCCTGGAACCGAAGCAAGCTTGTCGACCTTGAAATCGGAAGACGTATAGCAGAGCCCGGGGGAACACTCA
>NW_017675609.1:59618-63571 GCF_001879085.1 Nicotiana attenuata | reverse complement strand
ATTTATGGGTTCCAGGCTTGATTTTTGAGGCCCGGTACCACCTAATAATCCTTAATTATTATGCGTCTCAATTTCAACATTTTTAAAATTTTGTTAACTTAATAAATTAAATTATAATTTTTTTTAATTGGAGATAATAGTTATGTATGGGTTCCAGGCTTGATTTTTGAGGCCCGGTACCACCGAATAATCCTTAACTATTATGCGTCTCAATTTCAATATTTTTAGAATTTTGTTAGCTACTGAGACTCTACGCTAAAAGGCTCTACATTTTACTACGCTAAAAGGCTCTATATTTTACTTCGCTAAAAGATACTATATTTTACTACGCTATAAGGCTCTACAATATGAACATAACATTAACAATACAAATAAACAAAATAAATAATATTATTTAACAATACAAATTATTTATCAAATTTTAATACAAATTATATAAGAATACAAATTATTTATCAATTTTAAGCATTTTTGGTCACAAACATAACATAAATTCGGGTATATAAATCAAATATAACACAAACAATCCGGTAGCATTTTTGGTCACAAACATAACATAAATTCGGGTATCAAATAAATCAATCCGGGTATATAAAAGATACAAAATTAAACACAAACATAACATAAATTCACATGGAAACATACTAAACAATACTAATATGCATGACTATACGAGTTTCGGCATAAACTAAATTGAAATACCTCGATGTAAATTTTTTGAATATTGTTGAAATTGAATTTTTGCACCCGAAACACGGTATCCAAACCTTTTTTTGTATGTGGGACCTACACGCCTTGCTCTTTATGGGACAGGTGGGCCCGAATTTTTTTTTTTATAAATAAAACGGGGGGTGGGGGACCAGAAAGCTCTTGAGTTTGTTTTTTAATGGAGGAGGGCTGGAATGTCGGGGAAGATGGAAGAAGAAGAGCCTTATTTAATTAAGGCAATTCGCAATATAGTACTGCGAATTGCCTTAATTAAATAAGGTTGGGCCCAACTATTACATTAAATGCTGTGTTTTTGTTAAAAAAATAATAAAAAAATACTTCGCAGTATTATACTGCGAATTGTTTTGACGGCAAAATTTCCGTTAACCCAATTCGCAGTATAGTACTGCGAAATACTCATTTTTGTGACTTTTTTTTTAAAACATTAAAAACGTACTTTGTGTCTAAAAAAATCATTAATTAAGTTTCGGACTCTCCTAATTGGACCGAAAGATAATTGGGTATTATTACTTTTAGCCTGCGCTAGAAACTATTTGTATTTGGTAGTCGAAAAAAGCGTATAAAACTTGTATAACTTTTGTATATAACATACAGAATATATATATATATACAAAAAATATACAAATTTTATATATGTTTTAGGCTATTATTTTTACAGCGGCTAGTGTCATTTTTCCAAAGATAAGGGGTATTATCATTTTTAGCCCGTGCCAGAAACTATTTATATCTGATAAACGAAAAAGTGTACAAAACTTGTATAACTTTTGTATATATCATATAGAATGTGCATATATATATATATATATATATATACAGAAAATATACAAATTTTATATATTTTTCGGTTATTATTTTTACAACGGCTATATAATGTCATATTTGTAAAGATACTTACGAGCCCAAAGCCTTTCTGGCAGTTTTGTTGTACATACTCCCAATACTATGGAAAAAATTGGACTGATAGCCGTTTTTAGCACCCCTATTTAGAGCACATCCAGAATTTTCATAGTATTTAAAATTCATCAAATTTGCATTTAGAAAGTACTGGGTGAGTTCTAATTGGTAGGCATTTGTTTATCAAAAGCTTACATCATCCTAAGGGGCAAGTGCATAGATAGCCATTCTCAGGTATGCTATTTAGAAATTAGCCAGTACTTATTTTGTCCTGAAATTTTAAATTATAGGTCTTAGCTTCAGGGCAATTCAGAACATTTTTGTCCCAAAAATTTGAACTGAAAAACTAAAATTCAAAACAAATTAGCAAATTTCTAACAGGAAGCCCTTTATAGTGGCTACCTTGTGTCATTTCTACATCATTCAAAGGGTAAAAATTGCACGGGGCGCCCTATTTGATCGCCCCCATTTGATCTATACCCATTTTTTTTTAAAACTATTAACTTGTACCCACTTTTTAAATAACTTCAGCTCCTTTCTCCTCCTTCTTCTCCTCCTTCGTTTTCTTCTTCTCAACAAAAGATAAAATGCAGAGCCTATTTTTCTTTTGTTGGTCTTGCGTCGAAATTTTTTTTTGGACCAATCCCAGAAACGATACTTCACCCTGGGAGTAGCAGTTAATAACTTCAGCTCTTATTCTTAACTCATACAATTTCTCCTTTCTTCTTCTTTTAATTTATTTTGCTAACGTCATTTTTATTCCTTTATACTGAATCAGATTGACTAGATTCTTGTGTAGTTTCATCCTTGTACATGTCATCTCCTGTAGTTCATCTATCTCGTGATGATTGGATTTGGCTACTGTCACAAAGTAATTCAGCTGTTAGTCAATTCATTAATTTTGCATTGTCATCATTAAAATAAAGCTTAAAGCTAACATAACAGCGAAGATGAGTATCATGTGTTATGTGCATTACAGAGAGAGAGTTAAAAGTAGCCAATTACAACACAAAAACTTCAGCTCTAGAGCTGAAGTTTCCCAGTTACAACACAAAAACTTCAGCTCTAGAGCTGAACTTCAGGCCCGGCTGCTAGAATGCTGAAGTTTTGCGTGATTGCCTTTGCTATTTCAGCCCCGTGTGCTGAAGTTATGTGAAAAAGCGGGTACGCTTGTAATATTTTTGCAAAGCGGGCACAAGTTAAAATGTGACACAAAAAGCGGGTATAGATGCAAATGCCCCATTCAAAGGAAGTACTTTGTTTAGCAAAAGGTTTGTCGGTTCCAAATTATGTTTTCTGTGCACTTATTTTGAGTTGCTTGATAGTTAAGAGTAAAAGATTTATAAAAGAACAAAGAAATTAACTAAGATATTGTTGAAAAAAACTAAGGACAATTCGAATTTCAAATCATGGGTATGAACTTTTGAGCGGTCAAATTCTTACTTCAGACTCGTGGTATGAAGTTTGAACTGCCATTTCAGATTTGAAATTTCGCATTGGCAGTTTAAACTTCAAGTCCGAGGTCTAAACTTTGATTCTAAGGCAGCTAAACTTTAAATACTTTGTAAATTTTAACAGTTGTATACTTTAATTAAGTAGAAATGACGCCAGATGCCACTCTGAAAGGCTGCTACTTAGGAATTAACCAGTGCGCCATGAATTTCAGTTTTTCAGTTTAATTTTTCGGGACAAAGATGTCCTGAATCATCCTGAAGTTAAGATTTTTAGCTTAATATTTCAGGATAAAATAAGATTGACTAATCTCTAAATAGCATCCCTGAGAATGGTTATATATGCACTTCCCCCTTTAATTAACGGCCCTAAAAGCGACTATTTGTGCACTTAGCCCAAATACTAGGACCAAACTTTAGGCCCACTGTTAAACAAGGCCCAACTTCTTCGGCCTAACTCCGGTGAAATTCAGCTGTAAGTCCCTTTCATGGTCAGAACACAGGTTTACAAAGTAAAAATTGCACGGGGCGCCTTATTTGGTCGTCTCATTTAACCTATACCCATTTTTTTAAAAAAGTTTTAACTTGTACTCACTTTTTAAATAATTTCAGCCCCCTTTCTCCTCCTCCTTCTCTTCCTTCGTTTTCTTCTTCTTCTTCTTCTTCTTCTTCTTCTTCTTCTTCTTCTTCTTCTTCTTCTTCTTCTTCTTCTTCTTCTTCTTCTTCTTCTTTCTTCTACTGCTGTTGGTGCTGCTATGGAACTTCAGTTCATGGGATGATTGTCATAAATATGTTTCTAGGATCTTCTTCTTCTTCTTCTTCTTCTTCTTCTTCTTCTTCTTCTTCTTCTTCTTCTTCTTCTTCTTCTTCTTCTTCTTC